>NW_027672911.1:0-24000 GCF_964194105.1 Spermophilus citellus | reverse complement strand
TCTAAATCCAACACGGTTTGTGCTAGCTTCTTGAAACTTGACACAGTGAAGTATTTTCACGTTCTCTCTCTATGTTTTGTTTCCTCTTGATGTAGCCCTAAGCACTGACTGGCGAGAAACTCTTTCATGGAAAGGGGTTGCCAAGCTTCCAAAAATTACAAATCTCCAGAAATCTCAGCCAATATTTTTTCACCCAAACTGGATGATACTTTCAGGTAATGATCAGTAAACGAAGGCGACTTGGTTCCCCAAATTTCGTTCTTCTATGTTGAAGCGTTCATTTCCAGTAACAGTTTGAATTTTTAGGTTTCACTCTGTTTTCTCCTATATTGATAGATGTATTTGGAACTCTAAATCCAACACGGTTTGTGCTAGCTTCTTGAAACTTGACACAGTAAAGTAGTTTCACGTTCTATCTCTATGTTTTGTTTCCTCTTGATGTAGCCCTAAGCAGTGACTCGCGAGAAGCACTTTCATGGAAAGGGGTTGCCAAGCTTCCAAAAATTACGAATCTCTAGAAATCTCAGCAAATATTTTTTCACCCAAACTGGATGATACTTTCAGGTAATGATCAGTACACTAAGTCGACTTGGTTCCCCAAATTTCGTTCTTCTATGTTGAAGCGTTCATTTCCAGTAACAGTTTGAATTTTTAGGTTTCACTCTGTTTTCTCCTATATTGATAGAGGTATTTGGAACTCTAAATCCAACACGGTTTGTGCTAGCTTCTTGAAACTTGACACAGTGAAGTAGTTTCACGTTCTATCTCTATGTTTTGTTTCCTCTTGATGTAGCCTTAAGCACTGACTGGCGAGAAACTCTTTCATGGAAAGGGGTTGCCAAGCTTCCAAAAATTACGAATCTCCAGAAATCTCAGCCAATATTTTTTCACCCAAACTGGATGATACTTTCAGGTAATGATCAGTACACTAAGGCGACTTGGTTCCCCAAATTTCGTTCTTCTATGTTGAAGCGTTCATTTCCAGTAACAGTTTGAATTTTTAGGTATCACTCTGTTTTCTACTATATTGGTACATGTACTTGGAACTCTAAATGCGACACGGTTTGTGCTAGCTTCTTGAAACTTGACACAGTAAAGTAGTTTCACGTTCTATCTCTATGGTTTGTTTCCTCTTGATGTACCCTAAGCACTGACTGGCGAGAAACACTTTCAAGGAAAGGGGTTGCCAAGCTTCCAAAAATTACGAATCTCCAGAAATCTCAGCAAATATTCTTTCACCCAAACTGGATGATACTTTCAGGTAATGATCAGTACACTAAGGCGACTTGGTTCCCCAAATTTCGTTCTTCTATGTTGAAGCGTTCATTTCCAGTAACAGTTTGAATTTTTAGGTTTCACTCTGTTTTCTCCTATATTGATAGATGTATTTGGAACTCTAAATCCAACACGGTTTGTGCTAGCTTCTTGAAACTTGACACAGTAAAGTAGTTTCACGTTCTATCTCTATGTTTTGTTTCCTCTTGATGTAGCCCTAAGCAGTGACTGGCGAGAAGCACTTTCATGGAAAGGTGTTGCCAAGCTTCCAAAATTACGAATCTCCAGAAATCTCAGCAAATATTTTTTCACCCAAACTGGATGATACTTTCAGGTAATGATCAGTACACTAAGGCGACTTGGTTCCCCAAATTTCGTTCTTCTATGTTGAAGCGTTCATTTCCAGTAACAGTTTGAATTTTTAGGTTTCACTCTGTTTTCTCCTACATTGATAGATGTATTTGGAACTCTAAATCCAACACGGTTTGTGCTAGCTTCTTGAAACTTGACACAGTGAAGAAGTTTCACTTTCTATCTCTATGTTTTGTTTCCTCTTGATGTAGCCCTAAGCACTGACTGGCGAGAAACTCTTTCATGGAAAGGGGTTGCCAAGCTTCCAAAAATTACGAATCTCCAGAAATCTCAGCAAACATTTTTTCACCCAAACTGGATGATACATTCAGGTAATGATCAGTACACTAAGGCGACTTGGTTCCCCAAATTTTGTTCTTCTATGTTGAATCGTTCATTTCCAGTAACAGTTTGAATTTTTAGGTTTCACTCTGTTTTCTCCTATATTGATAGATGTATTTGGAACTCTAAATCCAACACGGTTTGTGCTAGCTTCTTGAAACTTGACACAGTGAAGTATTTTCACGTTCTCTCTCTATGTTTTGTTTCCTCTTGATGTAGCCCTAAGCACTGACTGGCGAGAAACTCTTTCATGGAAAGGGGTTGCCAAGCTTCCAAAAATTACAAATCTCCAGAAATCTCAGCCAATATTTTTTCACCCAAACTGGATGATACTTTCAGGTAATGATCAGTAAACGAAGGCGACTTGGTTCCCCAAATTTCGTTCTTCTATGTTGAAGCGTTCATTTCCAGTAACAGTTTGAATTTTTAGGTTTCACTCTGTTTTCTCCTATATTGATAGATGTATTTGGAACTCTAAATCCAACACGGTTTGTGCTAGCTTCTTGAAACTTGACACAGTAAAGTAGTTTCACGTTCTATCTCTATGTTTTGTTTCCTCTTGATGTAGCCCTAAGCAGTGACTCGCGAGAAGCACTTTCATGGAAAGGGGTTGCCAAGCTTCCAAAAATTACGAATCTCTAGAAATCTCAGCAAATATTTTTTCACCCAAACTGGATGATACTTTCAGGTAATGATCAGTACACTAAGTCGACTTGGTTCCCCAAATTTCGTTCTTCTATGTTGAAGCCTTCATTTCCAGTAACAGTTTGAATTTTTAGGTTTCACTCTGTTTTCTCCTATATTGATAGAGGTATTTGGAACTCTAAATCCAACACGGTTTGTGCTAGCTTCTTGAAACTTGACACAGTGAAGTAGTTTCACGTTCTATCTCTATGTTTTGTTTCCTCTTGATGTAGCCCTAAGCACTGACTGGCGAGAAACTCTTTCATGGAAAGGGGTTGCCAAGCTTCCAAAAATTACGAATCTCCAGAAATCTCAGCCAATATTTTTTCACCCAAACTGGATGATACTTTCAGGTAATGATCAGTACACTAAGGCGACTTGGTTCCCCAAATTTCGTTCTTCTATGTTGAAGCGTTCATTTCCAGTAACAGTTTGAATTTTTAGGTATCACTCTGTTTTCTACTATATTGGTACATGTACTTGGAACTCTAAATGCGACACGGTTTGTGCTAGCTTCTTGAAACTTGACACAGTAAAGTAGTTTCACGTTCTATCTCTATGGTTTGTTTCCTCTTGATGTACCCTAAGCACTGACTGGCGAGAAACACTTTCAAGGAAAGGGGTTGCCAAGCTTCCAAAAATTACGAATCTCCAGAAATCTCAGCAAATATTCTTTCACCCAAACTGGATGATACTTTCAGGTAATGATCAGTACACTAAGGCGACTTGGTTCCCCAAATTCCGTTCTTCTATGTTGAAGCGTTCATTTCCAGTAACAGTTTGAATTTTTAGGTTTCACTCTGTTTTCTCCTATATTGATAGATGTATTTGGAACTCTAAATCCAACACGGTTTGTGCTAGCTTCTTGAAACTTGACACAGTAAAGTAGTTTCACGTTCTATCTCTATGGTTTGTTTCCTCTTGATGTAGCCCTAAGCAGTGACTGGCGAGAAGCACTTTCATGGAAAGGGGTTGCCAAGCTTCCAAAAATTACGAATCTCCAGAAATCTCAGCAAATATTTTTTCACCCAAACTGGATGATACTTTCAGGTAATGATCAGTACACTAAGGCGACTTGGTTCCCCAAATTTCGTTCTTCTATGTTGAAGCGTTCATTTCCAGTAACAGTTTGAATTTTTAGGTTTCACTCTGTTTTCTCCTATATTGATAGATGTATTTGGAACTCTAAATCCAACACGGTTTGTGCTAGCTTCTTGAAACTTGACACAGTAACACTTCCAAAATTACGAATCTCCAGAAATCTCAGCCAATATTTTTTCACCCAAACTGGATGATACTTTCAGGTAATGATCACTAAACGAAGGCGACTTGGTTCCCCAAATTTCGTTCTTCTATGTTGAAGCGTTCATTTCCAGTAACAGTTTGAATTTTTAGGTTTCACTCTGTTTTCTCCTATATTGATAGATGTATTTGGAACTCTAAATCCGACACGGATTGTGCTAGCTTCTTGAAACTTGACACAGTATAGTAGTTTCACGTTCTATCTCTATGTTTTGTTTCCTCTTGATGTAGCCCTAAGCACTGAAGGCGAGAAACACTTTCATGGAAAGGGGTTGCCAAGCTTCCAAAAATTACGAATCTCCAGAAATCTCAGCCAATATTTTTTCACCCAAACTGGATGATACTTTCAGGTAATGATCAGTACACGAAGGCGACTTGGTTCCCCAAATTTCGTTCTTCTATGTTGAAGCGTTCATTTCCAGTAACAGTTTGAATTTTTAGGTTTCACTCTGTTTTCTCCTATATTGATAGATGTATTTGGAACTCTAAATCCAACACGGTTTGTGCTAGCTTCTTGAAACTTGACACAGTAAAGTAGTTTCACGTTCTATCTCTATGTTTTGTTTCCTCTTGATGTAGCCCTAAGCACTGAAGGCGAGAAACACTTTCATGGAAAGGGGTTGCCAAGCTTCCAAAAATTACGAATCTCCAGAAATCTCAGCCAATATTTTTTCATCCAAACTGGATGATACTTTCAGGTAATGATCAGTACACGAAGGCGACTTGGTTCCCCAAATTTCGTTCTTCTATATTGAAGCGTTCATTTCCAGTAACAGTTTGAATTTTTAGGTTTCACTCTGTTTTCTCCTATATTGATACATGTACTTGGAACTCTAAATCCAACACGGATTGTGCTAGCTTCTTGAAACTTGACACAGTAAAGTAGTTTCACGTTCTATCTCTATGGTTTGTTTCCTCTTGATGTAGCCCTAAGCACTGACTGGCGAGAAACACTTTCATGGAAAGGGGTTGCCAAGCTTCCAAAAATTACGAATCTCCAGAAATCTCAGCCAATATTTTTTCACCCAAACTGGATGATACTTTCAGGTAATGATCAGTACACTAAGGCGACTTGGTTCCCCAAATTTCGTTCTTCTATGTTGAAGCGTTCATTTCCAGTAACAGTTTGAATTTTTAGGTTTCACTCTGTTTTCTCCTATATTGATAGATGTATTTGGAACTCTAAATCCAACACGGTTTGTGCTAGCTTCTTGAAACTTGACACAGTAAAGTAGTTTCACGTTCTATCTCTATGTTTTGTTTCCTCTTGATGTAGCCCTAAGCAGTGACTGGCGAGAAGCACTTTCATGGAAAGGGGTTGCCAAGCTTCCAAAAATTACGAATCTCCAGAAATCTCAGCAAACATTTTTTCACCCAAACTGCATGATACATTCAGGTAATGATCAGTACACTAAGGCGACTTGGTTCCCCAAATTTTGTTCTTCTATGTTGAATCGTTCATTTCCAGTAACAGTTTGAATTTTTAGGTTTCACTCTGTTTTCTCCTATATTGATAGATGTATTTGGAACTCTAAATCCAACACGGTTTGTGCTAGCTTCTTGAAACTTGACACAGTGAAGTATTTTCACGTTCTCTCTCTATGTTTTGTTTCCTCTTGATGTAGCCCTAAGCACTGACTGGCGAGAAACACTTTCATGGAAAGGGGTTGCCAAGCTTCCAAAAATTACAAATCTCCAGAAATCTCAGCCAATATTTTTTCACCCAAACTGGATGATACTTTCAGGTAATGATCAGTAAACGAAGGCGACTTGGTTCCCCAAATTTCGTTCTTCTATGTTGAAGCGTTCATTTCCAGTAACAGTTTGAATTTTTAGGTTTCACTCTGTTTTCTCCTATATTGATAGATGTATTTGGAACTCTAAATCCAACACGGTTTGTGCTAGCTTCTTGAAACTTGACACAGTAAAGTAGTTTCACGTTCTATCTCTATGTTTTGTTTCCTCTTGATGTAGCCCTAAGCAGTGACTCGCGAGAAGCACTTTCATGGAAAGGGGTTGCCAAGCTTCCAAAAATTACGAATCTCTAGAAATCTCAGCAAATATTTTTTCACCCAAACTGGATGATACTTTCAGGTAATGATCAGTACACTAAGTCGACTTGGTTCCCCAAATTTCGTTCTTCTATGTTGAAGCGTTCATTTCCAGTAACAGTTTGAATTTTTAGGTTTCACTCTGTTTTCTCCTATATTGATAGAGGTATTTGGAACTCTAAATCCAACACGGTTTGTGCTAGCTTCTTGAAACTTGACACAGTGAAGTAGTTTCACGTTCTATCTCTATGTTTTGTTTCCTCTTGATGTAGCCCTAAGCACTGACTGGCGAGAAACTCTTTCATGGAAAGGGGTTGCCAAGCTTCCAAAAATTACGAATCTCCAGAAATCTCAGCCAATATTTTTTCACCCAAACTGGATGATACTTTCAGGTAATGATCAGTACACTAAGGCGACTTGGTTCCCCAAATTTCGTTCTTCTATGTTGAAGCGTTCATTTCCAGTAACAGTTTGAATTTTTAGGTATCACTCTGTTTTCTACTATATTGGTACATGTACTTGGAACTCTAAATGCGACACGGTTTGTGCTAGCTTCTTGAAACTTGACACAGTAAAGTAGTTTCACGTTCTATCTCTATGGTTTGTTTCCTCTTGATGTACCCTAAGCACTGACTGGCGAGAAACACTTTCAAGGAAAGGGGTTGCCAAGCTTCCAAAAATTACGAATCTCCAGAAATCTCAGCAAATATTCTTTCACCCAAACTGGATGATACTTTCAGGTAATGATCAGTACACTAAGGCGACTTGGTTCCCCAAATTTCGTTCTTCTATGTTGAAGCGTTCATTTCCAGTAACAGTTTGAATTTTTAGGTTTCACTCTGTTTTCTCCTATATTGATAGATGTATTTGGAACTCTAAATCCAACACGGTTTGTGCTAGCTTCTTGAAACTTGACACAGTAAAGTAGTTTCACGTTCTATCTCTATGGTTTGTTTCCTCTTGATGTAGCCCTAAGCAGTGACTGGCGAGAAGCACTTTCATGGAAAGGGGTTGCCAAGCTTCCAAAAATTACGAATCTCCAGAAATCTCAGCAAATATTTTTTCACCCAAACTGGATGATACTTTCAGGTAATGATCAGTACACTAAGGCGACTTGGTTCCCCAAATTTCGTTCTTCTATGTTGAAGCGTTCATTTCCAGTAACAGTTTGAATTTTTAGGTTTCACTCTGTTTTCTCCTATATTGATAGATGTATTTGGAACTCTAAATCCAACACGGTTTGTGCTAGCTTCTTGAAACTTGACACAGTAACACTTCCAAAATTACGAATCTCCAGAAATCTCAGCCAATATTTTTTCACCCAAACTGGATGATACTTTCAGGTAATGATCACTAAACGAAGGCGACTTGGTTCCCCAAATTTCGTTCTTCTATGTTGAAGCGTTCATTTCCAGTAACAGTTTGAATTTTTAGGTTTCACTCTGTTTTCTCCTATATTGATAGATGTATTTGGAACTCTAAATCCGACACGGATTGTGCTAGCTTCTTGAAACTTGACACAGTATAGTAGTTTCACGTTCTATCTCTATGTTTTGTTTCCTCTTGATGTAGCCCTAAGCACTGAAGGCGAGAAACACTTTCATGGAAAGGGGTTGCCAAGCTTCCAAAAATTACGAATCTCCAGAAATCTCAGCCAATATTTTTTCACCCAAACTGGATGATACTTTCAGGTAATGATCAGTACACGAAGGCGACTTGGTTCCCCAAATTTCGTTCTTCTATGTTGAAGCGTTCATTTCCAGTAACAGTTTGAATTTTTAGGTTTCACTCTGTTTTCTCCTATATTGATAGATGTATTTGGAACTCTAAATCCAACACGGTTTGTGCTAGCTTCTTGAAACTTGACACAGTAAAGTAGTTTCACGTTCTATCTCTATGTTTTGTTTCCTCTTGATGTAGCCCTAAGCACTGAAGGCGAGAAACACTTTCATGGAAAGGGGTTGCCAAGCTTCCAAAAATTACGAATCTCCAGAAATCTCAGCCAATATTTTTTCATCCAAACTGGATGATACTTTCAGGTAATGATCAGTACACGAAGGCGACTTGGTTCCCCAAATTTCGTTCTTCTATATTGAAGCGTTCATTTCCAGTAACAGTTTGAATTTTTAGGTTTCACTCTGTTTTCTCCTATATTGATACATGTACTTGGAACTCTAAATCCAACACGGATTGTGCTAGCTTCTTGAAACTTGACACAGTAAAGTAGTTTCACGTTCTATCTCTATGGTTTGTTTCCTCTTGATGTAGCCCTAAGCACTGACTGGCGAGAAACACTTTCATGGAAAGGGGTTGCCAAGCTTCCAAAAATTACGAATCTCCAGAAATCTCAGCCAATATTTTTTCACCCAAACTGGATGATACTTTCAGGTAATGATCAGTACACTAAGGCGACTTGGTTCCCCAAATTTTGTTCTTCTATGTTGAAGCGTTCATTTCCAGTAACACTTTGAATTTTTAGGTATCACTCTGTTTTCTCCTATATTGATAGATGTATTTGGAACTCTAAATCCAACACGGTTTGTGCTAGCTTCTTGAAACTTGACACAGTAAATTAGTTTCACGTTCTATCTCTATGTTTTGTTTCCTCTTGATGTAGCCCTAAGCACTGAAGGCGAGAAACACTTTCATGGAAAGGGGTTGCCAAGCTTCCAAAAATTACGAATCTCCAGAAATCTCAGCCAATATTTTTTCACCCAAACTGGATGATACTTTCAGGTAATGATCACTAAACGAAGGCGACTTGGTTCCCCAAATTTCGTTCTTCTATGTTGAAGCGTTCATTTCCAGTAACAGTTTGAATTTTTAGGTTTCACTCTGTTTTCTCCTATATTGATAGATGTATTTGGAACTCTAAATCCAACACGGTTTGTGCTAGCTTCTTGAAACTTGACACAGTAAAGTAGTTTCACGTTCTATCTCTATGTTTTGTTTCCTCTTGATGTAGCCCTAAGCAGTGACTGGCGAGAAGCACTTTCATGGAAAGGGGTTGCCAAGCTTCCAAAAATTACGAATCTCCAGAAATCTCAGCAAATATTTTTTCACCCAAACTGGATGATACTTTCAGGTAATGATCAGTACACTAAGGCGACTTGGTTCCCCAAATTTCGTTCTTCTATGTTGAAGCGTTCATTTCCAGTAACAGTTTGAATTTTTAGGTTTCACTCTGTTTTCTCCTATATTGATAGATGTATTTGGAACTCTAAATCCAACACAGTTTGTGCTAGCTTCTTGAAACTTGACACAGTGAAGTAGTTTCACGTTCTACCTCTATGTTTTGTTTCCTCTTGATGTAGCCCTAAGCACTGACTGGCGAGAAACTCTTTCATGGAAAGGGGTTGCCAAGCATCCAAAAATTACGAATCTCCAGAAATCTCAGCCAATATTTTTTCACCCAAACTGGATGATACTTTCAGGTAATGATCAGTACACTAAGGTGACTTGGTTCCCCAAATTTCGTTCTTCTATGTTGAAGCGTTCATTTCCAGTAACACTTTGAATTTTTAGGTATCACTCTGTTTTCTCCGATATTGATAGATGTATTTGGAACTCTAAATCCAACACGGTTTGTGCTAGCTTCTTGAAACTTGACACAGTAAAGTAGTTTCACGTTCTATCTCTATGTTTTGTTTCCTCTTGATGTAGCCCTAAGCACTGAAGGCGAGAAACACTTTCATGGAAAGGGGTTGCCAAGCTTCCAAAAATTACGAATCTCCAGAAATCTCAGCCAATATTTTTTCACCCAAACTGGATGATACTTTCAGGTAATGATCAGTAAACGAAGGCGACTTGGTTCCCCAAATTTCGTTCTTCTATGTTGAAGCGTTCATTTCCAGTAACAGTTTGAATTTTTAGGTTTCACTCTGTTTTCTCCTATATTGATAGATGTATTTGGAACTCTAAATCCAACACGGTTTGTGCTAGCTTCTTGAAACTTGACACAGTAAAGTAGTTTCACGTTCTATCTCTATGTTTTGTTTCCTCTTGATGTAGCCCTAAGCCCTGACTAGCGAGAAACTCTTTCATGGAAAGGGGTTGCCAAGCTTCCAAAAATTACGAATCTCCAGAAATCTCAGCAAATATTTTTTCACCCAAAATGGATGATACTTTCAGGTAATGATCAGTACACTAAAGCGACTTGGTTCCCCAAATTTCGTTCTTCTATGTTGAAGCGTTCATTTCCAGTAACACTTTGAATTTTTAGGTTTCACTCTGTTTTCTCCTATATTGATAGATGTATTTGCAACTCTAAATCCAACACGGTTTGTGCTAGCTTCTTGAAACTTGACACAGTAAAGTAGTTTCATGTTCTATCTCTACGTTTTGTTTCCTCTTGATGTAGCCCTAAGCAGTGAAGGCAAGAAACACTTTCATGGAAAGGGGTTGCCAAGCTTCCAAAAATTACGAATCTCCAAAAATCTCAGCCAATATTTTTTCACCCAAACTGGATGATACTTTCAGGTAATGATCAGTACACGAAGGCGACTTGATTCCCCAAATTTCGTTCTTCTATGTAGAAGCGTTCATTTCCAGTAACAGTTTGAATTTTTAGGTTTCACTCTGTTTTCTCCTATATTGATAGATGTATTTGGAACTCTAAATCCAACACGGTTTGTGCTAGCTTCTTGAAACTTGACACAGTAAAGTAGTTTCACGTTCTATCTCTATGTTTTGTTTCCTCTTGATATAGCCCTAAGCAGTGACTGGCGAGAAGCACTTTCATGGAAAGGGGTTGCCAAGCTTCCAAAAATTACGAATCTCCAGAAATCTCAGCAAATATTTTTTCAACCAAACTGGATGATACTTTCAGGTAATGATCAGTACACTAAGGCGACTTGGTTCCCCCAATTTCGTTCTTCTATGTTGAAGCGTTCATTTCCAGTAACAGTTTGAATTTTTAGGTTTCACTCTGTTTTCTCCTATATTGATAGATGTATTTGGAACTCTAAATCCAACACGGTTTGTGCTAGCTTCTTGAAACTTGACACAGTAAAGTAGTTTCACGTTCTATCTCTATGTTTTGTTTCCTCTTGATGTAGCCCTAAGCAGTGACTCGCGAGAAGCACTTTCATGGAAAGGGGTTGCCAAGCTTCCAAAAATTACGAATCTCCAGAAATCTCAGCAAATAATTTTTCACCCAAACTGGATGATACTTTCAGGTAATGATCAGTACACTAAGGCGACTTGGTTCCCCAAATTTCGTTCTTCTATGTTGAAGCGTTCATTTCCAGTAACAGTTTGAATTTTTAGGTTTCACTCTGTTTTCTCCTATATTGATAGATGTATTTGCAACTCTAAATCCAACACGGTTTGTGCTAGCTTCTTGAAACTTGACACAGTAAAGTAGTTTCACGTTCTATCTCTATGGTTTGTTTCCTCTTGATGTAGCCCTAAGCAGTGACTGGCGAGAAGCACTTTCATGGAAAGGGGTTGCCAAGCTTCCAAAAATTACGAATCTCCAGAAATCTCAGCCAATATTTTTTCACCCAAACTGGATGATACGTTCAGGTAAAGATCAGTACACTAAGGCGACTTGGTTCCCCAAATTTCGTTCTTCTATGTTGAAGCGTTCATTTCCAGTAACAGTTTGAATTTTTAGGTATCACTCTGTTTTCTGCTATATTGGTACATGTACTTGGAACTCTAAATGCGACACGGTTTGTGCTAGCTTCTTGAAACTTGACACAGTAAAGTAGTTTCACGTTCTATCTCTATGGTTTGTTTCCTCTTGATGTACCCTAAGCACTGACTGGCGAGAAACACTTTCAAGGAAAGGGGTTGCCAAGCTTCCAAAAATTACGAATCTCCAGAAATCTCAGCAAATATTCTTTCACCCAAACTGGATGATACTTTCAGGTAATGATCAGTACACTAAGGCGACTTGGTTCCCCAAATTTCGTTCTTCTATGTTGAAGCGTTCATTTCCAGTAACAGTTTGAATTTTTAGGTTTCACTCTGTTTTCTCCTATATTGATAGATGTATTTGGAACTCTAAATCCAACACGGTTTGTGCTAGCTTCTTGAAACTTGACACAGTAAAGTAGTTTCACGTTCTATCTCTATGGTTTGTTTCCTCTTGATGTAGCCCTAAGCAGTGACTGGCGAGAAGCACTTTCATGGAAAGGGGTTGCCAAGCTTCCAAAAATTACGAATCTCCAGAAATCTCAGCAAATATTTTTTCACCCAAACTGGATGATACTTTCAGGTAATGATCAGTACACTAAGGCGACTTGGTTCCCCAAATTTCGTTCTTCTATGTTGAAGCGTTCATTTCCAGTAACAGTTTGAATTTTTAGGTTTCACTCTGTTTTCTCCTATATTGATAGATGTATTTGGAACTCTAAATCCAACACGGTTTGTGCTAGCTTCTTGAAACTTGACACAGTAACACTTCCAAAATTACGAATCTCCAGAAATCTCAGCCAATATTTTTTCACCCAAACTGGATGATACTTTCAGGTAATGATCACTAAACGAAGGCGACTTGGTTCCCCAAATTTCGTTCTTCTATGTTGAAGCGTTCATTTCCAGTAACAGTTTGAATTTTTAGGTTTCACTCTGTTTTCTCCTATATTGATAGATGTATTTGGAACTCTTAATCCGACACGGATTGTGCTAGCTTCTAGAAACTTGACACAGTATAGTAGTTTCACGTTCTATCTCTATGTTTTGTTTCCTCTTGATGTAGCCCTAAGCACTGAAGGCGAGAAACACTTTCATGGAAAGGGGTTGCCAAGCTTCCAAAAATTACGAATCTCCAGAAATCTCAGCCAATATTTTTTCACCCAAACTGGATGATACTTTCAGGTAATGATCAGTACACGAAGGCGACTTGGTTCCCCAAATTTCGTTCTTCTATGTTGAAGCGTTCATTTCCAGTAACAGTTTGAATTTTTAGGTTTCACTCTGTTTTCTCCTATATTGATAGATGTATTTGGAACTCTAAATCCAACACGGTTTGTGCTAGCTTCTTGAAACTTGACACAGTAAAGTAGTTTCACGTTCTATCTCTATGTTTTGTTTCCTCTTGATGTAGCCCTAAGCACTGAAGGCGAGAAACACTTTCATGGAAAGGGGTTGCCAAGCTTCCAAAAATTACGAATCTCCAGAAATCTCAGCCAATATTTTTTCATCCAAACTGGATGATACTTTCAGGTAATGATCAGTACACGAAGGCGACTTGGTTCCCCAAATTTCGTTCTTCTATATTGAAGCGTTCATTTCCAGTAACAGTTTGAATTTTTAGGTTTCACTCTGTTTTCTCCTATATTGATACATGTACTTGGAACTCTAAATCCAACACGGATTGTGCTAGCTTCTTGAAACTTGACACAGTAAAGTAGTTTCACGTTCTATCTCTATGGTTTGTTTCCTCTTGATGTAGCCCTAAGCACTGACTGGCGAGAAACACTTTCATGGAAAGGGGTTGCCAAGCTTCCAAAAATTACGAATCTCCAGAAATCTCAGCCAATATTTTTTCACCCAAACTGGATGATACTTTCAGGTAATGATCAGTACACTAAGGCGACTTGGTTCCCCAAATTTTGTTCTTCTATGTTGAAGCGTTCATTTCCAGTAACACTTTGAATTTTTAGGTATCACTCTGTTTTCTCCTATATTGATAGATGTATTTGGAACTCTAAATCCAACACGGTTTGTGCTAGCTTCTTGAAACTTGACACAGTAAATTAGTTTCACGTTCTATCTCTATGTTTTGTTTCCTCTTGATGTAGCCCTAAGCACTGAAGGCGAGAAACACTTTCATGGAAAGGGGTTGCCAAGCTTCCAAAAATTACGAATCTCCAGAAATCTCAGCCAATATTTTTTCACCCAAACTGGATGATACTTTCAGGTAATGATCACTAAACGAAGGCGACTTGGTTCCCCAAATTTCGTTCTTCTATGTTGAAGCGTTCATTTCCAGTAACAGTTTGAATTTTTAGGTTTCACTCTGTTTTCTCCTATATTGATAGATGTATTTGGAACTCTAAATCCAACACGGTTTGTGCTAGCTTCTTGAAACTTGACACAGTGAAGTAGTTTCACGTTCTATCTCTATGTTTTGTTTCCTCTTGATGTAGCCCTAAGCACTGACTGGCGAGAAACACTTTCATGGAAAGGGGTTGCCAAGCTTCCAAAAATTACGAATCTCCAGAAATCTCAGCCAATATTTTTTCACCCAAACTGGATGATACTTTCAGGTAATGATCAGTACACTAAGGTGACTTGGTTCCCCAAATTTCGTTCTTCTATGTTGAAGCGTTCATTTCCAGTAACACTTTGAATTTTTAGGTATCACTCTGTTTTCTCCGATATTGATAGATGTATTTGGAACTCTAAATCCAACACGGTTTGTGCTAGCTTCTTGAAACTTGACACAGTAAAGTAGTTTCACGTTCTATCTCTATGTTTTGTTTCCTCTTGATGTAGCCCTAAGCACTGAAGGCGAGAAACACTTTCATGGAAAGGGGTTGCCAAGCTTCCAAAAATTACGAATCTCCAGAAATCTCAGCCAATATTTTTTCACCCAAACTGGATGATACTTTCAGGTAATGATCAGTAAACGAAGGCGACTTGGTTCCCCAAATTTCGTTCTTCTATGTTGAAGCGTTCATTTCCAGTAACAGTTTGAATTTTTAGGTTTCACTCTGTTTTCTCCTATATTGATAGATGTATTTGGAACTCTAAATCCAACACGGTTTGTGCTAGCTTCTTGAAACTTGACACAGTAAAGTAGTTTCACGTTCTATCTCTATGTTTTGTTTCCTCTTGATGTAGCCCTAAGCCCTGACTAGCGAGAAACTCTTTCATGGAAAGGGGTTGCCAAGCTTCCAAAAATTACGAATCTCCAGAAATCTCAGCAAATATTTTTTCACCCAAAATGGATGATACTTTCAGGTAATGATCAGTACACTAAAGCGACTTGGTTCCCCAAATTTCGTTCTTCTATGTTGAAGCGTTCATTTCCAGTAACACTTTGAATTTTTAGGTTTCACTCTGTTTTCTCCTATATTGATAGATGTATTTGGAACTCTAAATCCAACACGGTTTGTGCTAGCTTCTTGAAACTTGACACAGTAAAGTAGTTTCATGTTCTATCTCTACGTTTTGTTTCCTCTTGATGTAGCCCTAAGCAGTGACTCGCGAGAAGCACTTTCATGGAAAGGGGTTGCCAAGCTTCCAAAAATTACGAATCTCCAGAAATCTCAGCCAATATTTTTTCACCCAAACTGGATGATACTTTCAGGTAATGATCAGTACACGAAGGCGACTTGATTCCCCAAATTTCGTTCTTCTATGTAGAAGCGTTCATTTCCAGTAACAGTTTGAATTTTTAGGTTTCACTCTGTTTTCTCCTATATTGATAGATGTATTTGGAACTCTAAATCCAACACGGTTTGTGCTAGCTTCTTGAAACTTGACACAGTAAAGTAGTTTCACGTTCTATCTCTATGTTTTGTTTCCTCTTGATGTAGCCCTAAGCAGTGACTGGCGAGAAGCACTTTCATGGAAAGGGGTTGCCAAGCTTCCAAAAATTACGAATCTCCAGAAATCTCAGCAAATATTTTTTCAACCAAACTGGATGATACTTTCAGGTAATGATCAGTACACTAAGGCGACTTGGTTCCCCAAATTTCGTTCTTCTATGTTGAAGCGTTCATTTCCAGTAACAGTTTGAATTTTTAGGTTTCACTCTGTTTTCTCCTATATTGATAGATGTATTTGCAACTCTAAATCCAACACGGTTTGTGCTAGCTTCTTGAAACTTGACACAGTAAAGTAGTTTCACGTTCTATCTCTATGTTTTGTTTCCTCTTGATGTAGCCCTAAGCAGTGACTGGCGAGAAGCACTTTCATGGAAAGGGGTTGCCAAGCTTCCAAAAATTACGAATCTCCAGAAATCTCAGCCAATATTTTTTCACCCAAACTGGATGATACGTTCAGGTAAAGATCAGTACACTAAGGCGACTTGGTTCCCCAAATTTCGTTCTTCTATGTTGAAGCGTTCATTTCCAGTAACAGTTTGAATTTTTAGGTTTCACTCTGTTTTCTGCTATATTGATAGATGTATTTGGAACTCTAAATCCAACACGGTTTGTGCTAGCTTCTTGAAACTTGACACAGTGAAGTAGTTTCACGTTCTATCTCTATGTTTTGTTTCCTCTTGATGTAGCCCTAAGCACTGAAGGCGAGAAGCACTTTCATGGAAAGGGGTTGCCAAGCTTCCAAAAATTACGAATCTCCAGAAATCTCAGCCAATATTTTTTCACCCAAACTGGATGATACTTTCAGGTAATGATCAGTACACTAAGGCGACTTGGTTCCCCAAATTTTGTTCTTCTATGTTGAAGCGTTCATTTCCAGTAACACTTTGAATTTTTAGGTTTCACTCTGTTTTCTCCTATATTGATAGATGTATTTGGAACTCTAAATCCAACACGGTTTGTGCTAGCTTCTTGAAACTTGACACAGTAAAGTAGTTTCATGTTCTATCTCTACGTTTTGTTTCCTCTTGATGTAGCCCTAAGCAGTGAAGGCGAGAAACACTTTCATGGAAAGGGGTTGCCAAGCTTCCAAAAATTACGAATCTCCAGAAATCTCAGCCAATATTTTTTCACCCAAACTGGATGATACTTTCAGGTAATGATCAGTACACGAAGGCGACTTGATTCCCCAAATTTCGTTCTTCTATGTAGAAGCGTTCATTTCCAGTAACAGTTTGAATTTTTAGGTTTCACTCTGTTTTCTCCTATATTGATAGATGTATTTGGAACTCTAAATCCAACACGGTTTGTGCTAGCTTCTTGAAACTTGACACAGTAAAGTAGTTTCACGTTCTATCTCTATGTTTTGTTTCCTCTTGATGTAGCCCTAAGCAGTGACTGGCGAGAAGCACTTTCATGGAAAGGGGTTGCCAAGCTTCCAAAAATTACGAATCTCCAGAAATCTCAGCAAATATTTTTTCAACCAAACTGGATGATACTTTCAGGTAATGATCAGTACACTAAGGCGACTTGGTTCCCCCAATTTCGTTCTTCTATGTTGAAGCGTTCATTTCCAGTAACAGTTTGAATTTTTAGGTTTCACTCTGTTTTCTCCTATATTGATAGATGTATTTGGAACTCTAAATCCAACACGGTTTGTGCTAGCTTCTTGAAACTTGACACAGTAAAGTAGTTTCACGTTCTATCTCTATGTTTTGTTTCCTCTTGATGTAGCCCTAAGCAGTGACTCGCGAGAAGCACTTTCATGGAAAGGGGTTGCCAAGCTTCCAAAAATTACGAATCTCCAGAAATCTCAGCAAATAATTTTTCACCCAAACTGGATGATACTTTCAGGTAATGATCAGTACACTAAGGCGACTTGGTTCCCCAAATTTCGTTCTTCTATGTTGAAGCGTTCATTTCCAGTAACAGTTTGAATTTTTAGGTTTCACTCTGTTTTCTCCTATATTGATAGATGTATTTGCAACTCTAAATCCAACACGGTTTGTGCTAGCTTCTTGAAACTTGACACAGTAAAGTAGTTTCACGTTCTATCTCTATGTTTTGTTTCCTCTTGATGTAGCCCTAAGCAGTGACTGGCGAGAAGCACTTTCATGGAAAGGGGTTGCCAAGCTTCCAAAAATTACGAATCTCCAGAAATCTCAGCCAATATTTTTTCACCCAAACTGGATGATACGTTCAGGTAAAGATCAGTACACTAAGGCGACTTGGTTCCCCAAATTTCGTTCTTCTATGTTGAAGCGTTCATTTCCAGTAACAGTTTGAATTTTTAGGTTTCACTCTGTTTTCTGCTATATTGATAGATGTATTTGGAACTCTAAATCCAACACGGTTTGTGCTAGCTTCTTGAAACTTGACACAGTGAAGTAGTTTCACGTTCTATCTCTATGTTTTGTTTCCTCTTGATGTAGCCCTAAGCACTGAAGGCGAGAAACACTTTCATGGAATGGGGTTGCCAAGCTTCCAAAAATTACGAATCTCCAGAAATCTCAGCCAATATTTTTTCACCCAAACAGGATGATACTTTCAGGTAATGATCAGTACACGAAGGCGACTTGGTTCCCCAAATTTCGTTCTTCTATGTTGAAGCATTCATTTCCAGTAACAGTTTGAATTTTTAGGTTTCACTCTGTTTTCTCCTATATTGATGGATGTATTTGGAACTCTAAATCCAACACGGTTTGTGCTAGCTTCTTGAAACTTGACACAGTGAAGTAGTTTCACGTTCTATCTCTATGTTTTGTTTCCTCTTGATGTAGCCCTAAACCCTGACTGGCGAGAAACTCTTTCATGGAAAGGGGTTGCCAAGCTTCCAAAAATTACGAATCTCCAGAAATCTCAGCCAATATTTTTTCACCCAAACTGGATGATACTTTCAGGTAATGATCAGTAAACGAAGGCGACTTGGTTCCCCAAATTTCGTTCTTCTATGTTGAAGCGTTCATTTCCAGTAACACTTTGAATTTTTAGGTTTCACTCTGTTTTCTCCTATATTGATAGATGTATTTGGAACTCTAAATCCAACACGGTTTGTGCTAGCTTCTTGAAACTTGACACAGTAAAGTAGTTTCATGTTCTATCTCTACGTTTTGTTTCCTCTTGATGTAGCCCTAAGCAGTGAAGGCGAAAAACACTTTCATGGAAAGGGGTTGCCAAGCTTCCAAAAATTACGAATCTCCAGAAATCTCAGCCAATATTTTTTCACCCAAACTGGATGATACTTTCAGGTAATGATCAGTACACGAAGGCGACTTGATTCCCCAAATTTCGTTCTTCTATGTTGAAGCGTTCATTTCCAGTAACAGTTTGAATTTTTAGGTTTCACTCTTTTTTCTCCTATATTGATAGATGTATTTGGAACTCTAAATCCAACACGGTTTGTGCTAGCTTCTTGAAACTTGACACAGTAAAGTAGTTTCACGTTCTATCTCTATGGTTTGTTTCCTCTTAATGTAGCCCTAAGCAGTGACTGGTGAGAAGCACTTTCATGGAAAGGGGTTGCCAAGCTTCCAAAAATTACGAATCTCCAGAAATCTCAGCCAATATTTTTTCACCCAAACTGGATGATACTTTCAGGTAATGATCAATAAACGAAGGCGACTTGGTTCCCCAAATTTCGTTCTTCTATGTTGAAGCGTTCATTTCCAGTAACAGTTTGAATTTTTAGGTTTCACTCTGTTTTCTCCTATATTGATAGATGTATTTGGAACTCTAAATCCAACACGGTTTGTGGTAGCTTCTTGAAACTTGACACAGTAAAGTAGTTTCACGTTCTATCTCTATGTTTTGTTTTCTCTTGATGTAGCCCTAAGCAGTGACTGGCGAGAAGCACTTTCATGGAAAGGGGTTGCCAAGCTTCCAAAAATTACGAATCTCCAGAAATCTCAGCAAGTATTTTTTCACCCAAACTGGATGATACTTTCAGGTAATGATCAGTACACGAAGGCGACTTGGTTCCCCAAATTCCGTTCTTCTATATTGATGCGTTCATTTCCAGTAACAGTTTGAATTTTTAGGTTTCACTCTGTTTTCTCCTATATTGATACATGTATTTGGAACTCTAAATCCGACAGGGATTGTGCTAGCTTCTTGAAACTTGACACAGTGAAGTAGTTTCACGTTCTATCTCTATGGTTTGTTTCCTCTTGATGTAGCCCTAAGCACTGACTGGCGAGAAACACTTTCATGGAAAGGGGTTGCCAAGCTCCAAAAATTAGGAATCTCCAGAAATCTCAGCAAATATTTTTTCACCCAAACTGGATGATACTTTCAGGTAATGATCAGTACACTAAGGCGACTTGGTTCCCCAAATTTCGTTCTTCTATGTTGAAGCGTTCATTTCCAGTAACACTTTGAATTTTTAGGTATCACTCTGTTTTCTCCTATATTGATAGATGTATTTGGAACTCTAAATCCAACACGGTTTGTGCTAGCTTCTTGAAACTTGACACAGTGAAGTAGTTTCACGTTCTATCTCTATGTTTTGTTTCCTCTTGATGTAGCCCTAAGCACTGAAGGCGAGAAACACTTTCATGGAATGGGGTTGCCAAGCTTCCAAAAATTACGAATCTCCAGAAATCTCAGCCAATATTTTTTCACCCAAACAGGATGATACTTTCAGGTAATGATCAGTACACGAAGGCGACTTGGTTCCCCAAATTTCGTTCTTCTATGTTGAAGCGTTCATTTACAGTAACAGTTTGATTTTTTAGGTTTCACTCTGTTTTCTCCTATATTGATAGATGTATTTGGAACTCTAAATCCAACACGGTTTGTGCTAGCTTCTTGAAACTTGACACAGTAACACTTCCAAAAATTACGAATCTCCAGAAATCTCAGCCAATATTTTTTCACCCAAACTGGATGATACTTTCAGGTAATGATCAGTAAACGAAGGCGACTTGGTTCCCCAAATTTCGTTCTTCTATGTTGAAGCGTTCATTTCCAGTAACAGTTTGAATTTTTAGGTTTCACTCTGTTTTCTTTTATATTGATAGATGTATTTGGAACTCTAAATCCAACACGGTTTGTGCTAGCTTCTTGAAACTTGACACAGTGAAGTAGTTTCACGTTCTATCTCTATGGTTTGTTTCCTCTTGATGTAGCCCTAAGCACTGAAGGCGAGAAACACTTTCATGGAAAGGGGTTGCCAAGCTTCCAAAAATTATGAATCTCCAGAAATCTCAGCCAATATTTTTTCACCCAAACTGGATGATACTTTCAGGTAATGATCAGTACACTAAGGCGACTTGGTTCCCCAAATTTCGTTCTTCTATGTTGAAGCGTTCATTTCCAGTAACAGTTTGAATTTTTAGGTTTCACTCTGTTTTCTCCTATATTGATAGATGTATTTGGAACTCTAAATCCAACACGGTTTGTGCTAGCTTCTTGAAACTTGACACAGTAACACTTCCAAAATTACGAATCTCCAGAAATCTCAGCCAATATTTTTTCACCCAAACTGGATGATACTTTCAGGTAATGATCACTAAACGAAGGCGACTTGGTTCCCCAAATTTCGTTCTTCTATGTTGAAGCGTTCATTTCCAGTAACAGTTTGAATTTTTAGGTTTCACTCTGTTTTCTCCTATATTGATAGATGTATTTGGAACTCTATATCCGACACGGATTGTGCTAGCTTCTTGAAACTTGACACAGTATAGTAGTTTCACGTTCTATCTCTATGTTTTGTTTCCTCTTGATGTAGCCCTAAGCACTGAAGGCGAGAAACACTTTCATGGAAAGGGGTTGCCAAGCTTCCAAAAATTACGAATCTCCAGAAATCTCAGCCAATATTTTTTCACCCAAACTGGATGATACTTTCAGGTAATGATCAGTACACGAAGGCGACTTGGTTCCCCAAATTTCGTTCTTCTATGTTGAAGCGTTCATTTCCAGTAACAATTTGAATTTTTAGGTTTCACTCTGTTTTCTCCTATATTGATAGATGTATTTGGAACTCTAAATCCAACACGGTTTGTGCTAGCTTCTTGAAACTTGACACAGTAAAGTAGTTTCACGTTCTATCTCTATGTTTTGTTTCCTCTTGATGTAGCCCTAAGCACTGACTGGCGAGAAGCACTTTCATGGAAAGGGGTTGCCAAGCTTCCAAAAATTACGAATCTCCAGAAATCTCAGCCAATATTTTTTCATCCAAACTGGATGATACTTTCAGGTAATGATCAGTACATGAAGGCGACTTGGTTCCCCAAATTTCGTTCTTCTATATTGAAGCGTTCATTTCCAGTAACAGTTTGAATTTTTAGGTTTCACTCTGTTTTCTCCTATATTGATACATGTACTTGGAACTCTAAATCCAACACGGATTGTGCTAGCTTCTTGAAACTTGACACAGTAAAGTAGTTTCACGTTCTATCTCTATGTTTTGTTTCCTCTTGATGTAGCCCTAAGCACTGACTGGCGAGAAACACTTTCATGGAAAGGGGTTGCCAAGCTTCCAAAAATTACGAATCTCCAGAAATCTCAGCCAATATTTTTTCACCCAAACTGGATGATACTTTCAGGTAATGATCAGTACACTAAGGCGACTTGGTTCCCCAAATTTTGTTCTTCTATGTTGAAGCGTTCATTTCCAGTAACACTTTGAATTTTTAGGTATCACTCTGTTTTCTCCTATATTGATAGATGTATTTGGAACTCTAAATCCAACATGGTTTGTGCTAGCTTCTTGAAACTTGACACAGTAAATTAGTTTCACGTTCTATCTCTATGTTTTGTTTCCTCTTGATGTAGCCCTAAGCACTGAAGGCGAGAAACACTTTCATGGAAAGGGGTTGCCAAGCTTCCAAAAATTACGAATCTCCAGAAATCTCAGCCAATATTTTTTCACCCAAACTGGATGATACTTTCAGGTAATGATCACTAAACGAAGGCGACTTGGTTCCCCAAATTTCGTTCTTCTATGTTGAAGCGTTCATTTCCAGTAACAGTTTGAATTTTTAGGTTTCACTCTGTTTTCTCTTTATATTGATAGATGTATTTGGAACTCTAAATCCAACACGGTTTGTGCTAGCTTCTTGAAACTTGACACAGTAAAGTAGTTTCACGTTCTATCTCTATGTTTTGTTTCCTCTTGATGTAGCCCTAAGCAGTGACTGGCGAGAAGCACTTTCATGGAAAGGGGTTGCCAAGCTTCCAAAAATTACGAATCTCCAGAAATCTCAGCAAATATTTTTTCACCCAAACTGGATGATACTTTCAGGTAATGATCAGTAAACTAAGGCGACTTGGTTCCCCAAATTTCGTTCTTCTATGTTGAAGCGTTCATTTCCAGTAACAGTTTGAATTTTTAGGTTTCACTCTGTTTTCTCCTATATTGATAGATGTATTTGGAACTCTAAATCCAACACAGTTTGTGCTAGCTTCTTGAAACTTGACACAGTGAAGTAGTTTCACGTTCTACCTCTATGTTTTGTTTCCTCTTGATGTAGCCCTAAGCACTGACTGGCGAGAAACTCTTTCATGGAAAGGGGTTGCCAAGCTTCCAAAAATTACGAATCTCCAGAAATCTCAGCCAATATTTTTTCACCCAAACTGGATGATACTTTCAGGTAATGATCAGTACACTAAGGTGACTTGGTTCCCCAAATTTCGTTCTTCTATGTTGAAGCGTTCATTTCCAGTAACACTTTGAATTTTTAGGTATCACTCTGTTTTCTCCGATATTGATAGATGTATTTGGAACTCTAAATCCAACACAGTTTGTGCTAGCTTCTTGAAACTTGACACAGTAAAGTAGTTTCACGTTCTATCTCTATGTTTTGTTTCCTCTTGATGTAGCCCTAAGCACTGAAGGCGAGAAACACTTTCATGGAAAGGGGTTGCCAAGCTTCCAAAAATTACGAATCTCCAGAAATCTCAGCCAATATTTTTTCACCCAAACTGGATGATACTTTTAGGTAATGATCAGTAAACGAAGGCGACTTGGTTCCCCAAATTTCGTTCTTCTATGTTGAAGCGTTCATTTCCAGTAACAGTTTGAATTTTTAGGTTTCACTCTGTTTTCTCCTATATTGATAGATGTATTTGGAACTCTAAATCCAACACGGTTTGTGCTAGCTTCTTGAAACTTGACACAGTAAAGTAGTTTCACGTTCTATCTCTATGTTTTGTTTCCTCTTGATGTAGCCCTAAGCCCTGACTAGCAAGAAACTCTTTCATGGAAAGGGGTTGCCAAGCTTCCAAAAATTACGAATCTCCAGAAATCTCAGCAAATATTTTTTCACCCAAAATGGATGATACTTTCAGGTAATGATCAGTACACTAAAGCGACTTGGTTCCCCAAATTTCGTTCTTCTATGTTGAAGCGTTCATTTCCAGTAACACTTTGAATTTTTAGGTTTCACTCTGTTTTCTCCTATATTGATAGATGTATTTGGAACTCTAAATCCAACACGGTTTGTGCTAGCTTCTTGAAACTTGACACAGTAAAGTAGTTTCATGTTCTATCT
>NW_027672912.1:0-105000 GCF_964194105.1 Spermophilus citellus | reverse complement strand
CGAAGAGAAGAAGAGAGAGAACTCAAATTACTAACATACGGGATGAAAAAGGCAATATCACAACAGATGCTACAGAAATACAGAAGACAATTAGAAATTATTTTGAAAACCTATATTCCAATAAAATAGAAGATAGTGAAGACATTGATAAATTTCTTAAGTCATATGATTTCCCAGACTGAGTCAGGAGGATACACAAAATTTGAACAGACCAATATCAATGGATGAAATTGAAGAAGCCATCAAAAGACTACCAACCAAGAAAAGCCCAGGACCGGATGGGTATACAGCGGAGTTTTACAATACCTTTAAAGAAGAATTAATACCAATACTTTTCATGTTATTTCAGGAAATAGAAAAAGAGGGAGCTCTTCCAAATTCATTCTATGAGGCCAACATCACCATGATTCCGAAACCAGACAAAGACACCTCAAAGAAAGAAAACTTCCGACCAATATCTCTAATGAACCTAGATGCAAAAATCCTCAATAAAATTCTGACGAATCGAATACAAAAACACATCAAAAAAATTGTGCACCATGATCAAATAGGATTCATCCCTGGGATGCAAGGATGGTTCAATATACAGAAATCAATAAAGGTTATTCACCACATCAATAGACTTAAAGATAAGAACCATATGATCATCTTGATAGACACAGAGAAAGCATTCGTCAAAGTACAGCATCCCTTTATGTTCAAAACATTAGAAAAACTAGGGATAACAGAAACTTACCTTGACATTTTAAAAGCTATCTATGCAAAGCCTCAGGCTAGCATCATTCTGAATGGACAAAAGTTAAAGGCATTCCCTCTAAAATCTAGAACAAGACAGGGATGCCCTCTATCACCACTTCTATTCAATATAGTTCTCGAAACACTGGCCAGAGAAATTAGACAGACGAAAGAAATTTAAGGCGTAAAAATAGGAAAAGAAGAACTTAAATTATCACTATTTGCAGATGACATGATTCTATACCTAGAAGACCCAAAAGGGTCTACAAAGAAACTACTAGAACTAAAAAATGAATTCAGCAAAGTGTCAGGATATAAAATCAACACTCATAAATCAAAGGCATTTCTGTATATCAGCGACAAAACTTCTGAAACAGAAATGAGGAAAAACACTCCATTCACAATATCCTCAAAAAAAATAAAATACTTGGGAATCAACCTAACAAAAGAGGTGAAAGATTTATACAATGAAAACTACAGAACCCTAAAGAGAGAAGTAGAAGAAGATCTTAGAAGATGGAAAAATATACCCTGTTCATGGATAGGCAGAACTAACATCATCAAAATGGCGATATTACCAAAAGTTCTCTATAGGTTTAATGCAATGCCAATCAAAATCCCAATGGCATTTCTTGTAGAAATAGATAAAGCAATCATGAAATTCATATGGAAAAATAAAAGACCCAGAATAGCCAAAGCAATTCTAAACAGGAAGTGTGAATCAGGCGGTATAGCGATACCAGATTTCAAACTATATTACAGAGCAATAGTGACAAAAACAGCATGGTACTGGTACCAAAACAGGCGGGTGGACCAATGGTATAGAATAGAGAACACAGAGACTAATCCACAAAGTTACAACTATCTTATATTTGATAAAGGGGCTAAAAGCATGCAATGGAGGAAGGATAGCATCTTCAACAAATGGTGTTGGGAAAACTGGAAATCCATATGCAACAAAATGAAACTGAATCCCTTTCTCTCGCCATGCACAAAAGTTAACTCAAAAGGGATCAAGGAGCTTGATATCAAATCAGAGACTCTGTGTCTGATAGAAGAAAAAGTTGACTGCGATCTACATATTGTGGGGTCGGGCTCCAAATTCCTTAATAGGACACCCATAGCACAAGAGTTAATAACAAGAATCAACAAGTGGGGCTTACTTAAACTAAAAAGTTTTTTCTCAGCAAGAGAAACAATAAGAGAGGTAAATAGGGAGCCTACATCCTGGGAACAAATTTTTACTCCTCATACTTCAGATAGAGCCCTAATATCCAGAGTATACAAAGAACTCAAAAAATTAGACAATAAGATAACAACCCAATCAACAAATGGGCCAAGAACCTGAACAGACACTTCTCAGAGGAGGATATACAATCAATCAACAAGTACATGAAAAAATGCTCACCACCTCTAGCAGTCAGAGAAATGCAAATAAAAACCACCCTAAGATACCATCTCACTCCAGTAAGATTGGCAGCCACTATGAAGTCAAACAACAACAAGTGCTGGCGAGGATGTGGAGAAAAGGGTACACTTGTACATTGCTGGTGGGACTGCAAATTGGTGCGGCCAATTTGGAAAGCAGTTTGGAGATTCCTGGGAAAGATGAGAATGGAACCACCATTTGACCCTGCTATTGCCCTTCTCAGACTATTCCCTGAAGACCTTAAAAGAGCATACTACAGGGATACTGCCACATCGATGTTCATAGCAGCACAATTCACAATGGCTAGACTATGGAACCAACCCAGATGTCCTTCAATAGATGAATGGATAAAAAAATGTGGCATCTATACACAATGGAGTACTAGGCAGCAATAAAAAATGACAAAATCATAGAATTTGCAGGGAAATGGATGGCACTAGAGCAGATTATGCTTAGTGAATCTAGCCAATCCCTAAAAAACAAATACCAAATGTCTTCTTTGATATAATGAGAGCAACTATGAACAGAGCAGGGAGGAAGAGCAGGAAGAAAAGATTAACATTAAACAGAGACATGACATGGGAGGGAAAGGGAGAGAAAAGGGAAATTGCATGGAATTGAAGGGAGACCCTCATTGCTATACAAAATTACATATAAGAGGTTGTGAGGGGAATGGGAAAATAAACAAGGAGAGAAATGAATTACAGTAGATGGGGTAGAGAGAGAAGATGGGAGGGGACGGGAGGGGGGATAGTAGGGGATAGGAAAGGTAGCAGAATACAACAATTACTAATAGGGCATTATGTAAAATTGTGGATGTGTAAATGACGTGATTCTGCAATCTGCTTTTGGGGTAGAATTTGGGGTTCATAACCCACTTCAATCTAATGTATGAAATATGATATGTCAAGAGCTTAGTAATGTTGTGAACAACCAATAAAAAAAGATTAAAAAAAAAGAATGCTTATGGAAAATATACTTCAGATCACTTCATGTTCTAAATCTTTTTGTTTTATATACATTTTTAGATGCTGGGGATTGAACCCAGGGCCTGGTCATGTTAAGCCCAGACTTTACACCAACCTACATCCACGGTCCTAAGACTTTCATTTGAATTTCTTACTCTGACTATGGATACATAGTAACCTGTTTTGCAGTTCCCAGAAGCTTTCTTCTACAGTTTCCAATCTATCCAGTCCAGTAAATGTGATTTTTTTTTTACACCAGGGATTGGACTCAGGGGTACTCGACCACTGAGCCCCGTCCCCAGCCCTGTTTTGCATTTTATTTAGAGACAGGGTCTCCCTGAGTTGCTTAGGGCTTTGCTGTTGCTGAGGCTGGCTTTGAATTCATAATCCTTCTGCCTCAGCCTCCTGAGCCGCTGGGATGACGGGTGTGCACCACCGTGCCCAGCTAAATGTGAAATTGCACATTGCAGATACTATATTTTTAGTTCTTTGCAGTTTCATTTGATACCTTTAATTTTCAATTTTTTCTCAGAAAAATAACTAATCTTTTCCTCTATTGTACCAGTATTAACTATTGTTACATTGATTACAGGTCTTTTTAGAGCATTATCATCTAATTCCAATACCTGGAACATCGCAAGATATACTTCAAATTCTTGTGTATATTTTAGGTTTGTAGGCCATGGACTTCCATTTTTTCCAGGTCTCATAGATCATTATATAATTTTGTATAGATTACATAAGAAACAGGGCTGCGGTTGAGGCTTGACGGTAGAGTGCTTGCTTAGCTTGTGCAATGCCCTGGGTTCGATCCTCAGCACCACATAAAAATAAATAAATAAAATAAAGATGATATTGTGTCCAACTTAAAAAATGTTAAAAAATAAATTACATAAGTAACAAACAAACATTTTGATTGTTCCTTCCAGAGGAAGAGTGAGCCTTTTTCCTGTCTCCATTGATGAGGATGAACCTGAGGGATGATCACTCAGGTTCCCAACAGAGTGGAGTCCAGCACAGACTCTGCCTCACCTACAAGTAGGTGCCACCTGCCTGCTGCTCCCTCAAGTCCAGCCTCCAGATCTGCCTCTATTTTTCTGTTTTGCTTCAAGAGCATTTTTATGTGATGCAGTGTGAATTCTGGAATTTTCTGTATGGAAATCACGGAGTACGTGAGCAGGAATGTCAGGAAACCAGGTGGTCCATGTGAAAATGGAGTTATAGGGAGAGGATCTACAGAGTCTCAGGAGGATCTAGGGATCTCTCACCACCAGAATTCAGGCATCACAACATGTGGAAAGGATACGGGTTAATTTGAACTTTGAATTCAAGTAAGAGAACTTGGAGTTGTCTACAAGATTGGGATGCACTTTTTTTGTCAAGAAAACTCCTAGGAAATTTTGAGCACCTATCCCCAGATGGTTGTTATCCAGAACAGAATCAAATCAAGGGGACAAGCGAATTATTCCACTGGGGACTCCATAGTTCTGTGCTTCCCAGTGGGGTCTTGTCACCTTAGTAGAGACACTAAAATTGCAGGCTGCAGAGAAATGAGCTCACAGCACCCTTTCACTTAGACCCATGCAGGTCATGCTCAGGTGCACCAAGTGCCCTGCATCTATCCAGGTAATTGCCTCTCCATTCCACAGAGATAGTGAGTGAGTACCTGGGGCTTGTAGGAGGAGATTGAAAAGGGCAAACTGGGTCTAGGAGTGAGGTTCTTGGTAGCTTGAGACACCCAGATCTCACCCCTTTATTTAAGAAGACTAAGGTGCTCTGTGAAAATGTGAGGAAGGAGATCTTCCTAGGTTGCGTCATCGTTTGAGACACAGAAAGTTAGGTGCTATTTTCAATAGGAAGTGCCAATTATCTCAGGTTTCTACTTAATTTTCTTCTAGCAACTACAGCAGTGCTCATGTTATATATGCATTTCCCTGTTTGATATGCTATTTACTCCTAAACCAATAATCAGGGATGTAATAAGTCGCCTGTCTGCTTTGTACTAAATACACTCAGGTTTCCTTCTCTCACCTTTCTGAACAAATAGAATATTACTGATCTGTGACTACTAGACTCTGAGGAATTAAAAACCATAATTTTATAAGACCCAGAAGGCAATGAGGGAAACCTCACATTGCCACAGGCATCTATTTAACTTTCTCATGCAATCTTTGTTGTCCTAAATTTAATCTCATAATTTAAAAGTGAATGGTGCCACTTCATAGTGGGTTCTCTCCCCGTGAGCAAATTTCAAGTGAGAGGACAGTGGTCCTGTGTCACCTTCCCAGGAAAATACCAGTGAATCTGATTATGGTGTCCTTCTCCTTCCCCAACGACAAGGTAACAAAATTATCCATAGCTAGGTAAGAAGACTATTTGTGTCCATTAATCCTCTTTCTTTTCATTATTCACTTAAAAATTCTCTTTGCCCTTTCTCTAATAATAAAGGTGTCTGAAAGGCCTTTGATTATATATGCCACATTTATTTTATCCATTCATCCACTGAAGGGCATCAAGGTTGGCTCCACAGTTCAGCTATTGTGAAATGTGCTGCTGTAAACATGGATGTTGCTGTGTCCCTGTAGTGTGCTGTTTTTAAGTCCTTTGGATATAGACAGAGGAGAGGAATATCTGGGTGAAATGGAGGTTCCATTCCCAGATTTCTAAGGAATCTCAATACTGCTTTCCAGATTGGCTGCACCAATTTGCAGGCCCACCAGCAGTGTATGAGTGTGCCTTTTCCCCACATCCTAAACTCATTCGGTCCTGGTATGTATTTTCAGGTCCTATTTCATGCAAATGCACTTCCAGAAAAAAAGTGCACCTATCTGCTTTTCTTCTTCCTAAAGCAAACTGGACTTGCCTCACGTCATCAGGGCAATGTATCCTTCTGTGGGTATGTTTGGGTTTCCCACTGATGACAGCTTAGGTAGGGTGTGTGATGAATCTCACTTGCTGTTCCCTATTGTTGTTAGAAGACTAATTTTTCTTTTAATTATTCTGAATACAGACTTTAAAATATTCTTAGGGTCTATCTGTAAGTGTAAACCCTGAGCTGCAGTTAAATTCTTCCAAGTTACAAAAAAATGGGTTATTTTCAGCCTTATTTTCTGGAAATAGCTGCCATTTGTTCACCCAAATATTCTCCAGGATTTTCTCCTCCTTGGCCCTGTGGCTTGTATATGTCACAGTGGCTCTGCACCCAGCGTGGCACCTGGCTGTGTGTGGCTATGCCCTCCCTGATGTGCAAGCTGTTTCTCCCTAGTGCTCTTCAATGTTTCCCAGCTACATCTCTGCCACAGAGAAGAACTTCCTGCCCAATTTTACCTGAGATCCTAACCCATTTAAAGCAGGATGAGCTCCCCTCTCAGATTTCACTTGTCCATCTTACTTTAGCCATGGGAATCATGGTGAAGTTGAACTACATGGCAACCGTGAATCAAAGTGTGCTCCATTGCTGGTGCTGGTATTATTATTATTTTGTTACCAGGGAGGAAAACCAGGAGTGCTTGACCTCTGAACCACAACCCCAGAACTTTTCACATTTTATTTAGAGACAAGGTCTCCCTAAGGTGCTTTGGGCCTCTTTAACTTGCTGAGGCTGGCCTCAAAACTTGTGATCCTTCTGTCTCAGTCTCCCAAACTGCTGGGATTACAGGTGTGCACCACTGCACCTGGGCCACGTTACTTCCCCTGTGACTTATGTCCCTCTCTAGGAAAGGTGCAGTCTTTCTAATGTAGTTTGCTTTGAATAGTGTGTTAACTGAATACTATCACATTGCTAAGAGCCACAGGTTAGGAAGCCCCTTCATTACCTTGAAGGGAAGCAGAAAGTTTCATCCTGGTCCTGAGCCTCTGTGCTTTTCTGTGCTAGACAGGTTGGAGTGGCAGGTGCAATGGTTAGGAGAGGACATGCTGGACAATTTGTTTTAGCTCATTTTTATACAGGGTTCTTATTCACCAGAACTCATTCTAGTGTCAATGAGCTATTAACACAGATGTAGCTACATACTTTTTAAACTCACTTACACATTGTCTGATATTTAAGTGAATCAGTTTTCTGTATTGGATGTATGATTTGCTGTTGCATTATGATGTGATCTGAAATTTAGATGGAGGATGGGCACGGTAATCCCACGGTTTTGGAGGCTGAGGCAGGAGGGTTGTGAATTCAAAGCCAACCTCAGGACATTAGAAAGGCCCTGGGCAACTTAGTGAGACCCTGTATGAAAATAAAAAACAAGAAAACAAGGGGGGGGGGGCTCAGGCTGTGTATCAGTGGTTGAGGACTTCTGGTTTCAATGCCTGGTAGGAAAAATAAACTTTTGGTCACAGCTGGATAGATTCAGAAATATGTCATTGCTCCTGGGTCTACACTACTTTAGTTGTTGAAAGTGTTTGCTCACTCTCTTTCATGCTCTGGAGAAAGGAGACTCAATTTTCATGCTGCTACTGTGCATTTTTTTCTTCAGACAAATAAGTCTTTCTGGTCATTTTTAAGCAAAAATGAATTGGGGTTTATTTTTTGAAGTAAGACTAAAAATCATGTCCTGGATTGCTCTGATTTGAGGTGATTTAAACATGTTACTGAAAGGGTTTTATAATCTGTGTGCTTGAGTTGCACATGTTTTAACATGAATTAAACACAATGAAAGCAAAGTCTCCATTTCACACAAATGGTATAAGAGAACACCATTTTAGAACTAAAATTTTAAATTTTTATTTTAAAATGTTGTACATAAATGATTATACTTAAACATAGATGTTTAAGTTATTATTTAAAGCTTCATCAATATATATTTTACCAACATGAGACAGTTGTTATAAAAACAGATGTATGTAATTTTATGTATAAAAATGTAATGAATAATATCTGTGCCTGTGATCATGTGTTCCTTGTGGAAGATCTTCCTAGTGTCATTCCTGGGCTTGTCATGGTATCAAACCTGAATATACTGAATAAGTGAAAGAATAAAATTTTATTTTTCCTGATCACCACATTTGGGAAAAGAAGAACTTTTTTTTTTTTACTGATGGTGTAGAGAATTTCTCTTTTAGACAAACACTGCATGTTCTTACTCATGTATGAAACCTAAAAAAGCATTGCACAACTCTTCAAGAAATATTGTTCCAGCAGATCATTCAACAAATTTTCCAGCATAAATTTCAGTCTTGGGCATTTGATTCCAGAAAAATGTCACCTTGAACTTGTAATAGAGATAACATCTTGGAGAGCTCATCTTTCAGGAATGGGCTGGACACGTGTCCTTTAATTAAAACCTTAAAATATCAAGTCTGTTTTAATTGTAGTTCTATTTAATACTCTGATTATAAAGTCTTGAAAAGGAAAAAAAATACTATGCTCTTGGTAATAGTTCCAGAATGTTCTAACATAGGCTAGTTATTCTGGCCAGAGAATGAACAAAATGTGACATGTATAGCCACCTCAGAGAATTCCAAGGACAGACATAAAGTTTTGAGTCCTCAGAATAGGATTGTGTAAATGTTCTACTTTGTAGGTTTTTCTATTTTTTTTTTTTACTGGAATTTGAACACAGGAGCAATTAACCACTGAGCCACATCTCCACCCTATTTTTATATTTTATTTAGACACAGGGTCTCGCTGAGTTGCTCAGAGCCTGTGTAAGTTGCTGAGGCTGGCTTTGAACTGACATCCTCCTGCCTCAGGCTTCTGACCTGCTGGGATTACAGGTGAGCGTCCTCATGCCCTGTGGTAATTTCTTTCTTCTCTTTCTTTTCAGGCAGGGACACAGCTTATCTGTTATTAAAAGAACTGCATTGATTCTCCCAAGTCATGTGCATGAAGAACTGTATGATAATAAGATTAGAAGCCAACATTTCTGGAGAGCTCATTATGTGCCACAAACACTTCCAAGGTTGGTAGGCACACTTTATTTTTTCCCACATAGTCTCTGCAGGATCCACATAACACTTTTTGTGGACAGCTGAGATGACTGGACCTCAGCATCCCAGGGTGCTTAAGAAGAAGTTATGTTAAATGGCAGCTCTGACTCACAACTTCAACCAGTCCAACATCAGAGTTCACACCAACATTTTCTTGTTATATGCCACTGTGGATGTCCCAGTGAGACTGGAAGATACTGAGATAAGGCGGTGTGTGGAGATGCGTTCTCCAGAGTGTGAATAGAACATAGTATTTTTTTTTTAATTTTGTGCTGGGGGCTGCCTGGTGGGTAAGTGCACCAGCACCAAGTTACACCTGGTCCTTTTGACTCTGTATTTTGAAACAGGGTCTCACTAAGATGCCCAGACTGGTTTCACCCTTGTCATCCTCCTGACTCAGTGTCTGGGGTCACTGGGAATTCAGGCAGACATCACTGTGCCCAGCACCAGAACTGAGTTTTCATGTGGAATAAAAATAGAGTTGGATGAACCTTCTTTTTTTCCTCATGGTAGTGGTGTTCATTTGAAATTGATAAAGGAGGTCAGATTTGAAAAAAAAAAAAAGACATTTTTGTTTGTTACTGTGGTCACGATATTTTTCTTTCCCTTGTAAGATGAACAAAGCCAACAGACTGTACAGTAATATTCACATAAGAAACACCATGTACACCGTGACTGGCGTTGGGGTCATGGCCAACGCCCTTCTTCTTCTCATCCACATCTCCTTGCACATTACTGGGCACAGACCTAAGCCTCCAGACCTGCCCATTGGTCTCCTGGCCCTAATCCACCTGGGAATTCTGCTCATCAATGGCTTCATAGCTTCAGACATTTTTATACCTCGGGGGGAAGGTGGGATGACCTGACGTGTAAATTGCTCATCTACCTGTACAGGTTGATGAGGGGCTTCTCCATCTGTGCCACCTGCCTTCTGAGTGTCCTCCAAGCCATCACCCTCAGCCCCAGGGGCTCCTGCTTGGCAAAGTTCAAACATAAATCCTCACGTCACAACGTGTGTTTCCTTCTCTTCCTGTGGGTCATCTACTCATCCTTCAGTAGCCACCTCTTCATCTCCATTGCTACTACCCCCAATTGGACCTCAGACAACTTTATGAACGTCACTGAATCCTGCTCCTTCATTTCCATGACCTTCTTCCTCCGGCACAGCTTGTCCACCCTGCTGACCTTCAGGGAAGTCTCCTTTATAGGAATAATGGCCCTCTCCAGTGGATACATGATGGCTCTCCTGTGCAGGCACAAGAGGCAATCCCGGCATCTCCACAGCACCAGCCCATCTCCAGTGTCATGCCCAGAACTGAGGGCCACCCAGACAATCTTCCTGCTCATGAGTTGCTTCATGGTCATGTCCATGTTGGACAGCATTGTCTCCTATGCAAGAATCACACTGAAGGATGATCCAATATTTTACTGTATCAAGATCATTGTGATCCATAGCTATGCCTCGTTCAGCCCTTTGGTGTTTATTTGTACTGAAAAACGTATAATTAGTATTTTTAGATATAGTGGGAGAAGACAGTAAACATTTCAGTAGCCAGTGATGGATAAATTATGTTAAGGTGAGAAACTGTGCTGAATTTGGAGTGATTTTTCATGACAGAGTGTGTAGAGTCTTTGGTTTAAGTGCAGTGCAAAGTCTCACTTCCTCTTTAAACCATACACTTGGACATACATGGATGACAATTACATCCAAGAAAGCCAAACCATGTTACTCTGTTAAATATTACAAGGGTGTCATGTTTCTCACTGGATCCTTAATAGGGGCTTCTGAGTTGGATGCCACTTGTCATAACCTGGGTTATTCCAAACTCTTTTTAGATACAAGAGTTCCAATGTTTATCACATATTGCATCATCTCCATTATCTGTATTTTTCCAAACTACACTTGTAAACATATTCTGCCATGAAATATCACATGATCCAGCACACACGCAATACACACTCATAGGTGCACACACACATGTTCTACAAGCAAGGAGTCAAACAGTCATCTCCACATCACTGCTCCTAAAACCATGCTTTAAATATTCAAACACAGAAACAACTCAGCACCTACAACCAGAAGAATATGTAAACAATACATAATGGCCTTAAAATGGAAGAATATTCTGGAACACCGGGCCACACAGCTGAGTCCTCAAGTTACTCTACTCAGTGAAGCCTGTTTAGTCATAAAAGAACAAACATCGTATAAATGTACTTAAAGAATGTGGGAGTTGGAGTGGGCAGAGTGACAGAGCAGGAACAGAAGGGTGTCCAGAGAATAAGACGGGGGCAGCAGGGCACTGTCTCTTGGTACGTGGAGAACCTCTATTCAGTTAGAAAGTGAGTGCTGTCGTGGGTGTGGTGACTGTTGTTCAATAATGTTAATAAATTCCAGGCCACTTGACTGTATGCTGAAAAATGTTCAGAATGTTTATGTTATATATACTTTATCCTCATAAAAGTGTTTTTAATTATCAACTCAGTTGTGGAAAACATTATTCCTGAAACTATAAAGTAAAGGATAAGACACTAAACGTGCCACAGGGTCATTTGGTGAGCTTTGAAACATCAGAGCTGATTTGTTACAGTGATGTGAAGATTGGCTTTGAGAAGCTCACTTCTGATCTCAGCCTCTCCCAGGAGAGGCGTTCTCCATGTGGATAGGCGTTCTCCATGCGGATAGGCGCCACTCTGGGCCGCTCAGCCTTCCAAAGACTTTCAGCATCGAAGTGGGTATCTCCCATGTTGAGGCTTTCTGGGTGAGAGGTGCATGTGGTCAGAACACCAGGTTTCAATAGTAAGTCACACGTGGGTGTTTACCAATCATAACAGCAGTGCTGCGAAAATTATGCACTTGTCACATATTCTATTTAATTAGAAAAGTTAGTCAAATATAAAATACTCTCAAATCAAAGGTCTTTATAAAAATGTAAGTATAAAGGAAGCAAAGAATATGAAACTAAACATTTTAAAAATCAGAAAAGGAACATAGAAAAGAGGAGAAAAGGGGACCAAAGTATTATAGGACAGAACAAATTGGCTATTTAAGTTATTATGAATAGTTGTTAAGTCTTAATCAATGAAACTCCTCAATCAATTGATATTGGGTGGCTGAGATTACAATAACAGCAACACAACCTTAAGACTGCACATCAAGGTGTAGCTGTAAACCAGGACAAAAGGACCCAAGAGACATGCAGAACATCCCACCAAGGGCAGAATACACTACTCTCATGTACTCAGAGTAGCGCTCACAAGAGGACACACACCAGGTCACAAACAAGCCTCCTCGATCTTAAGGACACTGATATCCTATCAAGTATATCAACAAGCACCATAGAGTGAAGATAAAATTAAAGACTGAAAACTGTCAATCCCAACTACGTGGAAATGATACAACACCTTTTAACCAGTCACAAATGAATAACTCACAAGTGGAATCAGAAATTTCCTTGAGAAAAACGAGGATCAAAGTACCACCTACTAGAACGTGAGGGGTGCATCAGGAGGATGTGGCAGAGATGTGAAGCAACACGTCTCCATTCACAACCAGGTTGAAAAAGAGAACCCTAGACACACACAGCCTTGGAACACTGAGATTGAAATCTGGAACAAAGCAATTGTTGATGGAGGAGAGTGAACCAGTAACACTAAACACCCCACCCCTCCAAAAAAGGAGCCCAGAGACACGGGACTTTATGATGGAGGGCTACACATTGAGCAATTAGCACCGAACCATCTTGATCTCCTCCAAATTCAACACGTTGAAAGCATCATCCATGGTGAAGGCGTGGGGTTTATCCATGGGACACAGGTGGCTCAGTACATATGGATCAATTATAGGGACACCCAATAACATACAAATTCCAAGGATGGAGAGACACTGTCTCACGAGTGACATGTTCACATATGTATAAACACTAAAGATACCACAGAATTCCTTTCAGAGTTCTAACAGACATTCGCAGAACACAAAGACAACATCCCAAAAATTCTGTTTTTTTTATATTTGCCACAAAATATGTGAAAAGAAAAAAGAAATCCCCACAATAAACCATTATAAAGAGCAAAATACCGAGGCATGAACTTGGCCAGGGAAAGAAAACACTTGTACCCAGAAAACAATAATGATGCAAGAAATTAAAGCAATCAATAAATCAGAGGAAACATGTATCGTATTCACGATGCGAGAAATCAATATCAAAATGTTCATAGTATCAGAGTTATGTACAGATCAGATGCAATCCCTTATCCAAATCTCAGGTGGATATTTTACAGAAATAGGAAATGAGGTAGCTAAAATCCACATGCAATCATACGAGACCCTGAATAGGTAAATCAACCCTGATAAACAACAAAGCTGATGGAATCACACCCAATTTTTAAATATATCATTAAGATATACTAATTAAAACAGTGTGTTAGGGCTGAAGATGGATCTTCGAGATGTAGCCCTTGCCTAGTGTGCATGCACAGGGCCTGGGGTTCATCACCAACACTTGAAAACCACACCTACATACAAAAGAAATTAAAAAAAGAAGAAAGAAAAAAACATTATGGTATAGTTACATAATAGTAAACCTATAAACTAGTGGAACAGAATGGGGTGTCTTGATAAACGTCCTCATACAATGTCATGGAGACATCTTTCAAAGAACTGCCATATATAGCCAATGTAGTATGAATAGTCTTGTCAACAGATATTTGTATGCAAAAGAAAAATGATGGACCCTTGTCCTATGGCACACACAAGGATCAAGTCGAGATGTTTTGAAGATGTGGATGTGAGACCTGAATCTGTGAACCTGCCCACCCCCCAAAAAAATTGGAAATCTTCACAACATTCAAATAGGAAATGGTTTTCTGGGATATCACACCAAAAGTACAAGCAACAAAGTCAGCAACATAATGACATGTAACTACAAATCTTCTATAGAGAAAGGTGAACAATCAGCTGTCAACAGACAACATACAGGATGAAGACTTCATTTTCAGACCATATATCAGGAAAGAGGTTGATTTTCAACGTTTGGGGCTGGGGATGGAGCTCAGTTGGTAGAGTGTTAACCTTGCAAGCACAAGGCCCTGGGTTCAGTCCCTAGCACCACACACAAAAAAATTAACCTTTATTAAAACCTCACAACTTAGTAAAAAAAATAACCTCATTAAAAACAGCACAAGTATGAATAGATATCCCACCCAAGCAAAAACACATATGTGGCCAAGGAGCAAAAAAAAGATGCTCAACATCCATCAATTCTCAAGGAAATGCCAATCAGAGCCACCACAAGGTGAGGTCCTGTCACAGCAGTCAGGAGGGCGTGATGTGAAAGGAAAGGTCACCATGACTGTGGAAGGTGCCCTGTGCCTAGTTGGGTGCCTGTTGCTGCCCTCGAGAAATTCTGATAAATATCACCGTTGTACTTGTGTTTTGTAAGCAAAGTCCAATAAAGAATGGGATCTGAGCAGAAGGGATGGATGGACTCATATGTGCTGCCATTCTTTGCCACTCAGATCAAACATAGTGTCTTGGGTTCTCCTGGGCACTTATCATGCGTTTGATTCTTCCTTTCGATCTGCAAGTCCAGTTTCTCATCATTTCTCATTTATCTGAGTCCTGGACAACTTTTGTTTTTATTTATCTTGATCCTGGATATATTCTATTTGTGTATACCCTGTGGATGAATACATCCAGGTTTCCGTATCTGGAAAATGTAATTTTCAACTCTATTATTGAAATATGATGCTGTCTTCATGTATAAAATTTGGAGGGAAAAAAAGTTATTTGTTTTTGTTTACACTTTTAAGGTACGGAGGGGATGTGGGGGTAGAAAGATAGTAGAATGAAACCAACATTATTACTGTATGTATATATGTGATTGCATGACCAATAAGATTCTGCAACATGTATACTAAGAAAAAAATGAGAAAAATGTATCCCACCTATGTATGATACATCAAAGTGCATAAATGCATCCTACTGTCATGTGAAGCTAATTAAAACAAATTTATTTTTTTAAAGATATGGTCTCCTTCTCTTCTGGGTCCCAGGGTCTCAGGAAGCAATGTGCTTTCACTGTGCTCTAGGGCCCCTGATGTGCTGATTTTGGAGGACGTGCTCTGCTTTTAAGACAACCTCCTGCTTTCAGGCAGTTTAAATGCAAAGTGCCATTGTCATTTGTGTATATTTTGACCATATCATGACTCAAATAGAAATACTATGGATATAAGTGACTGTGTACTCTGTATACTTTTTCCAAGTTTCAAAGACCTTAGAAGGAAGTTGGGTTCTATATCAAAACCTCAGCTTACACAGGGTGACCCTGCATTACTGCAAAATATATGCTAGGATTTTTCTTATGAAGCATTTTTTGTCCAAAACTAATTTCACCAATTACAAGCGAATAGAGTCAATCCTGACCTTGTACTCAACCACTTAGGTGCATGACAGTGAGGTTGCAAGTATATTTAAAAAGAAAAGGTGGTGGTGGTTTCCCATCCCAGGAATAAAAGTTCCTAAAACTTGGGAAAATAATATTTATGCCCATTAATCTTAGATTTTTGGGATGTCAGAATTTTTGCTGAGGTTACAGGTATGCACCACTATGCCTGTCCCCCATTTCTTTAATTAAAAAAAAAAAACATTCTCTCTTCTCCCAGAACTGCTGGAGACTTATTTAAAAATATTAGTAATGTCAATATTCTGAAAAAGAAACTATACTTACAACTTTTTAAGTTTACAAGGGATTTTGTGTGATTCTTAACCTGGTCTCAGCAATAAGATTTCCATTCCTTTTGACGATATTTTTATATAGGATTCCTTCCAGTTTTTTTGGTTAATATTCTTTCATAAAGCTTGTAAAAAAACTCAGTCCATTATTTCTTCTACCTCTTACTCCCTTTTTTATTTTAGTTTTGGATCTGTAATTATGCAAAGGTTTGAATTTTATAGCTTATGCACACTTCTTATTAATTAATTAATCATTTTGGGGGGGTACCTCGACCCCCGAGCCCCATCCCTATTTTGTGTTTTATTTAGACACAGGGTTTCATTGAGTTGCTTAGGGCCTCGCTCTTGCTGAGGCTGGCTTTGAACTCAGGATCCCCCTGCCTCAGCATCCTGAACTGCTGAGATTCACGTGTATGCCACTGTGCCCAGCTCATACTTATTTTACTTTTGTTCTTTTAAATTATACATGACAATAGCGTCTACTTTGACATATTTATACAACCATAAAATAGGTCTTATTCTAGTTAGGTTCCAGCCCTGTATTTGTACATGATGTGGAGATTTACGGTGGTGTATTCGTATATGTGCAGAGGAAAGTCAGGTAAGGTTCATCCCACTGTCTTTCATTTTTCTGCCCTCCTCCCTAAATTGTAGAAGACCAAAGAAGAGGGCAAGACCTCCCACATTCTTGGAGAAGTAGAATTCATATTGTTAAAAAACACCATACTACTGAAAGCGCTCTACAGATCCAATGCAAGGATCTTTAATTCCTATTAAAGTCCCATGATGTTCTTCATATAAATGTCCCACTCAATCTCACTGCCACAGACTCTAAGAGGGGATGAGGGATTGACAGCACACGTTCTATGGGTTCAGCACCTAAGGGGCCTTCTAAGGCAGCTGTCCCCTACTAACATCTAGCTGAATTCTCCCAACACCACGAAGCAGAGATCACGAGCCCCATTTTACAAATGAAGAAACTGAGACTGAGACACAGAAAAAGACAAAACCCTGCAGGGGACACTCCTAAAATGAATTCTCAGGTCTCACAGAATTCCTTTGGGCCTAAGGTTTGTGGAAAACCCCAACAAGACTTATAGGCATTTGCCCTATGAAACTCTAAAAGGCATCTTGCAAAACGAAGGCTTTATAAAAGCAAGTGATTGATTGTGTATAAGTACCTTACATGTCACAAATGTATATTTAAATGTATACTTTAAAATGTATTTTTTAAAGAGGTAAGCCAGATGGGACCTTGCAAGCCTGTAATCCCAGCAGCTCAGGAAGCTGAGGCAGGAGAATTGCAAGTTCAAACCCAGTCTCACCAACTTAGGACGACCCTGTCTCAAAATAATATACAGACAAATGGCTGGATATGTGGGTCAAGTGGCTAAGCATATATGGGTATAATCTCCAATGCCAACTACCTCCCAAAAAGAAATAAAGAAAAAAAAGGTGTCATCCACTATTATGATTTTGGATGCAATTTTATTTTATGATCTCTTCTCAGATAGCAAGCAATACACAGGCTCACACATTTGAATTGAAACTCTTTCCTAGAAACCAGATGACAATACTTGATCTTTATGTTGTATTAGTTTAGTAGAACACTAATGGGACTCATCGGGTGGTGATGCTTCTGATTAAATATGTCATGGCTTATCAAAATAAGAACCTCCAAAAAGAGAAGAAAATGCCCCCAACATTAGCAGGGATTCCAGAAACATCCCGGTAATGACAGTTGTAGGGAGAGGTCAAGGCTGAATTCAGACTCTCCTCTCACTTGGGGATCTAATTGTGTATTTTGCTTTCCAAGAAGATGGACCCAAAACACTCCTGGCAGAGTGTAATAATCCTACCTTTCCTGGCGGGAAAATTTATTCCATGCATCAACTTCACTGAGTTACACTAAAACTAGTTGCTGCTCTTAAGATGAATCCTGAAGGTTTTCCAGGAACCAGGCTGATGAGCCCAGAGCCCAAGGCTGTGGCTTCAGGGAGAGTTTATGCGCAGCTCTGGCGTCACCTGGTGTCCAATGCGCAGCTCAGCACGGTCTAATGGCGGAAATGACACAAAGCACAGGGAGCAAGCACCAGGTGGGATAGGTTGACAGCTGTCCTTAGAAGTTTGGGGTCTCATGGGGACGCAACTGCAGAAGGCGGCGAGGGCCAGCTCCTGAAGGAGGCCTTTATCTCAAGTAGGAGGGTCTTGGGGCAGCTGAGTGACACTATGAGAGGTGACAGTGTGACAGCTCAGCAGCGGAAACGTCCCCACTGAGGGTGTCTCAGGACATCAGGGATCTAAAGGGGCCCGCGCCTGCTTGGCGCTTGCGCAGCTCTGGTGCCATCTAGTGTCTGGCCTGCTCAGCGACTGGACTCTCGGGTCAGACCAGGAACAGCAGGGGATCCCAGGGGACACAGGGACTGCTGGCCAGGGGTCTTCACCTGTGTCCAGGGCGGAGCCTGCGACACGAAGTGTTGACTGTTTTATATAGGACAAAACTGTCACTCGTCCGTCTCCACGACATTGCTGTCACCCTTGCCCCCTCCCCTCCTCACCTGCCACGCCATACCGTCCCTTAGAGACCCCGGAGCTGTGCTGGCCTCTGCCCAGAATGAGAGGTGGCATTGCCTGTGTCCTGCTCACAGCTACAGCGAGTCCCCAAGGTCGCCCTGGCAGGGTCGAGCCGGCTCTCGTCTGCGCTTCTCCCCCTGCCCAGGGCCAGGACGTCCTGCCAGGTCAGTGCGGGGGACCGCTGGCGCCTGGACAGGACCAGCGGTGACAGCTGCGCCACATGACACCCTCTGGGCCTCCAAGTCACGCCGTCTACACCGCAGGCGCCAGGAGGGTCTCCGCGACACGCCGGGACCACGGTCGCGCCCAGAAACCAAGTCTCCAAGGCGACGTCTCAGGACCCTCTCAGAGACCCCCGGACCCCAACCCAACTGGACACACGGAGAGTCCCCCGCGTCCGTGAGGAGGGACAAAGGAGGCTGCGCAGCGGGTCCTCAACCTCCCTCCGCGGTCTCCCATGTGAGGGGGGAACTGCGGCCAGCGGAGCAGACTCTGGGGTCACATCTCGTGCCGCGGGAGCCCCAGGGCCAGCTCCCCGCTGGTCCACTGCGACCTCTGACGGGATTTCCAGTCACACGCGCCTCTCGGGTTCCTTAGCCTCGTGCGCATGCGCCCGCCTCGCCCTGAGCTCCCCTGGAGGCTCCTTGTTCCCTCGCGGTGCTCCCCTGGGGAGCCCAGGGCAGGGGGCGCCTCCCACTTGATTCCGCTGGCCCCGCCCCCTATGCTTTTAGGGGTGGGGCTCCACTCAGCCCCGTTTGGCTCCGCCCCCAGCTCTGCCCATTCGCTGGGCTCCCCTCGGTCTGCTCCGCCCCACCTACTTCCCTAGGCCCCGCCCTGCCCCGCCTGCTGGTCCTAGGGGTGGGGCTCCACTCACTCACCTCGGTTCCGCCCCCAGCCCTGGCCACTAGTCGGGCTCCACTTAGCCCCGCTCGGCTCCGCCCCCAGCTCTACCCATTTGCTGGGCTCCCCTCGCTCTGCTCCGCCCCATCTGCTTCCCTAGGCCCCGCCCCGCTCCGCCTGCTGGGTGGGGCTCCACTCACTCTGCTCGGTTCTGCCCCCAGCTCTGCCCATTCTCTGGGCCCCGCCCCGCCCACTGCTCCTAAGGGCTGGCCTCCCAGGACCGCTCCGCCCAGCACTTTGGCTCCGCCCAGCTCCTTTTGCTAAACCTGACAGGTGGACAATAATGATTCTCAATGACTTCTCAGTGACACTTCCACTCCAGAAGGAACTTGGAGAGGAGTCCCCTGCTCAAGGTCACCAGGTAGAGATGGGAAATGAGGCTGGTGGGAGCCTGCCTGTCTTCTACTGCCAGTTTGCATCCCCAAAGTAAGAGTGAAGCCTGCAGCTGTAGTCCCCCAGGTTCGTGCTGAGTGCACGTGAGGTATCACACAGGAAGCACCAGGGTCTAGACTCAGGTATGATCCTTGCTCTGTGAAAGAAAATTTGGACAGAAGCTGGGCATGCTGGAGGGGGAGGTTAAAGCAGGAGGATCCCAAGTTCAAAGCCAGAGCTCAGCATTGTAGGGAGGTAATGTTGCAGGTAAATGGATGGCGTTGGAGAAGATAATGCTAAGTGTAGTTATCCAATCCCAAAAATACATGCCGAATGTTATTTCTGATATAAGGTAACTGACTCATAGTGTGGTAGGGATGGGGAGCATGGGAGGATTAGAGGAACTCTACATAGGGCAAAGGGGTGGGAGGGGAAGGGAGGGGGCAGGGGGTTAGTAATGTGATGGACATCATTATCCAAAGTACATGTATGAAGACACGAATTCGTGTCTTTATTTATAAGCAGAGTTATGGAAAATTGTGCTCTATATGTGTAATAAGAATTGTAACGCATTCCACTGTCATATATTTAAAAAATAAAAATCAGGTAAAAATATTTTTAGTTGTCTACGGACCTTTTTAAAACATTTATTTATACTCAGTGCTGAGAATTCAACCCAGTGCCTTACACATGCTAGGCAAGTGCTCTACCACTGAGCCACAACCCCAGCCCCATAATTTTCTTTTATTATTTTGATTGAGTAATATTCCATGGTGTATATATACTACATTTTCTTTATCCATTCATCTTTTGGAGGGCAGTTCGGTTGGTTCCATAGCTTAGATGTTGTGAATTGAGCTGCTCTAAACATGGATGTGGCTGCCTTACTGTATTGCAGTGGATTTAAAAAAAAAAAAAAAACATTTTTTATTGTAGTTGGACACAATAACTTAATTTTTTTATTTTTTTATGTGGTGGTGAGGTCTTGAACCCAGCGCCTTGCATATGCTAGGCCAGCACTCTACCACTGAGCCACAACCCCAGGTTCCTATACTATGTGGATTTTTAGTCCTTTGGGTATATACTGGGGAGTGGGATAACTGATTCAAATGATGGTTCCATTCCATGTTTTCTGAAGAATCTCCATATAGCTCTCTGTAGGAGTTGCAAAAATTTAAAAACCCACCAGCAATGTATGAGTGAAAATTTCCCCCTGCATTCTTGCTAACGTTGATAATTGCCATTCGGACTGGATTGAGCTGGAATCTCCGTGTAGTTTTAATGTTCATTTCTCTAATTGCTAGAGATGTTGATCATCTTTCCATGTTTGCTGACCATTGGTATTTCTTCTCCTGTGAAGTGCCTGTTCAGTTACCTTGCCCATTTGCTTGGTGTCAAATAGATGAGTTCTTTGCATATCCTGGAGATGAATGTGTCTATTTGAGGGGCAGATGGCAAAAACATTCTCCCATCCTGTTGGGTCTCTCTTTACATTCTTGTTTTTTAAAAAAATATTTATTTTTTAGTTGTACAAAACACCTTTATTTTGCTTATTTATTTTTATGTGATGCTGAGGATCGAACCCAGGGCTTCACATGTGCTAGACGAGTGCTCTACCACTGAGACACAACCCCAGCCCAACATTCTTGATTGTTTCCCATTTATTGATTATTGATTTTCCTTTGGCTCTTTAGGGATCTTGTTAACGGAGTCTGTTCCTATACCAACATGATATTGAGATGGGCTTATATTTTTCTTACAGTGGACACAGGGTTTCTGGTCTTATACCTTGGTCTTTGGTCATTTTTGAGTTGAGTTTTATGCAAGGTGAGGAGGCATAGAGGTTAAATTTTATTGTACTACATATGGATGACCAGTATTCCCAGCACCATATTTTTTTTGAAGAGTTGACCTGGAGAATTCCTGAAGAATGAAAAGAAATTGACTTCAAATGTTTTTTGTTTGTTTGTTTGTTTCTTTTGCTATGGTAATAATGGATATTTTGTTTTTTTTTTTTAAACCTGAAACAGAAGTGAAATCCTGGGGCTGAGCTTGAAAATCCCAGAAGACATATTACCCCACCACATGGTCAGTGTGAGAGTGGACCAAGAAGATGGTGTCCCATTTTAGAGAGAGGACCCCCAGAGCCCACTTGGAATCCATGGGAGGATCCAGGACCCACCCGTCCCAGAGTAAGAGTGTTACAATATATGACATGGGTTTGAACTAACTTGAATATGGGTTTTAAAAAAGGAGAGAGTGCTTGTGGGCTACATGATTGGGAGCCTTCAGATCCCTCACACAGATGTGTCCAGGGAATTAAGAGAAAAGTTGTGAGTTCGATTCTCCCCAGGTTGCTCCTATCCACCAGAGACTAAAGTAAAAGTAAGAGTCAGGTGACATGTTCCCCTGGGGGAAGCCACAGTTCTATGATCTCCAGTTGCTTCTTGCAGAAACTAAAATTAAAGCCCTACAGAGAGGTGAGTTAAAGACGTCTTTTCCTTAAAACAGTACAGGATCTGCTCAGGATCCCAGATTCCCTATGCGACCTGCCCAGGTAAGTGCCTTTCTCTTCCTGAGATGCATCACCAGTGTGTGAGGGGGCTTCTGTGATTGTGATGAAGTATCAAAATAACCAAATAATACGTTAGGTTCTAACATAGCAATAAATTATGCATCCAGCTCTACCCACACTCAACAGCTCAGAGGACTGTTTAGAATTCAGAGGAACGTTTTGTTCTTACTAGATTTTGCCCGTTAATTTGGTGACTCATGAAAATTTGTTAATTTTTTAACAAGAAAAAAATATTTTAAGTAAATCATTTTGGTTTCTATCCAGTTCTCAGACTACAGGGAGTTTAATTTGCTGCTCTACTAGTTTTCAAAGTGCATACTAATAAGGGTCCTGGTTATTTTCTGCTTCAGAATTATGAATCCATATTCCTATTCTCCCAGGAAGAGATAAATGTTAACTCCAGAATTTTATTAAACACACTTGGTTTTTTCCTTCTCTTGTCTCAAAAAACTCAATCCAAAATACTTTAAGCATTTTCCTCTAATACTTAGATACCGAAAAATAATATATACCAAAATACCTTTTAATTGATCAGAAGGTAATGATATGATTTTTTTTTCAAATATGATACTTATAAAGAAAGTTTATTCTCACATTTTAGAGAAGTAGCAAATAGCATTTTCTTATGATGATGTATTTTTGTCTCCATTTTGATATCACAAAAGTAAACCAATGGTGCTCTTGCTGCCCAAAGGTTTTGAACTAGAGCAGGGACTAGGGGTGCTGTTGCTTAATATCACAACCAAGGGACAGTATTGACCACCCCTTCCTGGCTTCCAAAGGTCCCATGGTGTCCTCCCTCCAGGTCATCAAGGAGAAAGAAGATGTTAGATGGTGAACTTGATTTGTGCAATAAACAAATGACATTTGCCCTTTCATGTATCGAATGCACATCAGGAAGTGAGGTTGCAAATCACAGTATTTACAGGACGGTGTCCATGGGGCACCTGAGAAAGCAGCTATGTCCCCCTCCCTCCCTCCAGCCAGTGTCTCTCCACACCCAGGCCCTAGAAACCCAAGGTCCTGAGGGTCTGCTTTCCTCACCGCTGACTGAAGTGCACCAACTGGGGTGCAGAATGTGAAATATTTAAGTGATGGCTCCTTGGTCAGGGCAGGAAAGGGCGTCTGTACTGGGTTACAGTTCCCTAGAAAGGACCTTACACCGTTAGCTCTAAGGACCCTGGGGATACGTTTTTAAGAAATAGATTTCCATTCCCATTTGTTCTCCACTTAGGTTTCTCCTCTAGTCTGCCCACTTAGACTTTCCTTGTTGTTCCCCACTGGGTCCTCCCTCACTGGGACCTGTCCCTGAACTTCTTTTCCACATTATTCTTTTTGGACTTAGTCATCGTATTCAGAAACTCCAGTCTGAAGAGAGCTTGTTTCCACCAGGGTTTAAGTCATGACCTGGGGCTTGGCCCATCAGGGCTGCCAGGAGCTGCTGCAGCACCTCTCTCCCCAGAGCTGAGGAGGGGGTCTGGGATCATCCTGGTGCTGGACAGGCTTCTGTCTGCACCCTGACCTCGTGGACTGACTAGTCCTGGCATCTGTGAGCGAGGTGAGGCACAGCTGGGAGGGGACAGGCTCAGAAGATTCCTTTTAACTTGCTTTTATGAAATGTCCACATTTTCAGGATGTTTTCTAACAAAACTGATCAATTAGCACAGAAGTAGCAACATATGCATTCTTTATAAAACATCTACCTGTGAACCACGGAGGGCACTGTGGCTCTCACTGATACACACGTGTGTGACCCACACAGTGTGCAGACAGCCAGCTGGTTCTCTGCCTGCTGTGTACTGGGGCTTCAGGGAGCTAATGCCTGTGGGGGACCCGTGAGAGCATCTGACTCTGCCACTTCTCATGATCAGCACTTTACTAAAATGATAAGATTTTTCAGCTGTAACCAGGAAATTTCTCCTATAGAAAAAAGAGTGATTTTTCAGTTGTTTTCAGGCAATGCTCCCCGGAAAACCCAGTTCTCCACCTGTGTTTGCAAGTCCATGGCCCCTCCTGGCTCTTCCCCTCCCTCCCATAATGATGCATGCAGTGTGGCTATCCCCCCCCCCCCGGCAGGGATGAAACCAGAGTCCTGTGCCCTCCATCCACAGGTATATCAGGTAGCCTGTTTCTTTTGTTTTTTTTTTTTATGCTCTCCATTTTATTTTGTAATCTGCATTAAACTAAATTGAAGACAAACCTGTATTTCACAACATGATAGAAGGGAATCATCATTATTTTATTTTCTGTAATTTTTTAAAGGCCTCTTCAAGTGTTACATATCCAGTTTACGTTGCTGTAAGGTATTTTGGGGTCAAAATGTGAGAGTATATCTTACAACTCACTTCAAGTGCACACAGGAATAGGCATAATTTACCCATAGCTACCTGTAGCGCTGTTCCTACTAATAACCATCTGTGATTTTTCAAATGTGGAGACTTCTAGACCATTATATTAACATTTTTCTTTTTGCTTTCCTTGAGCAGAAAAAGGAGGGAATCTTCTTTAGCTGAATATGTGAGTGAAGAAAAAAAAAAAACTTCTTACCAAATGAATCATTTGGAAGAGATTACATTTTTCTAATGTCATGAATTAATTTCCACTATTTACAATGACACTTCCACAAAGATTTCAAAGCAATCATTTAACTAGGCTAAAACAGTTAAATTGCCTGGAATCCTTGCTGTTTTTTCTCACACTTCATAACTGATGTTATCAAACTATAATTTTCTACGTAGCTGTGGGAGTGATTGCTATTCTTAACCACTTGTTTTTTAGATGATAGAATGGGGGGATATGTTGCTCTCCTCATTGTAAATGTTACACACTTCATAGCTATAAAGCAGAATTAAGATGGAAATAAATAAAATACCTTCATTCTATAGGGAGCTATACCAAGAGATTTTCACCAGCAATTTTTCTATTACACTATTTTCTCTCTGTCTGGAGAAATATCATTGCTTACTAAAAGAAGATATGAAATCTTGTTCTCCTATATAAATTCCATTATCAGAGTGAATTTGGATTCCTTTCTCGTAATTAAACCACTAAAAACTCTGACCCCAACGTACTTAAGATTTTCCTGGTGTGCTGCTGAATTGTGTTAAATGCTGTTACCCCATCAGCTTTGCAAGCTGATACAGGAGGTTTGCAAGTTCAAGGCCAGCCTCATCAACTTGGTGAGACCCTGTCTCAAAATAAAAATAAGGGACTGGGGTTGTTGCTAAGCGGTAGAGTGCTTGCCTAGCATGTGCAAGATCCTGGGTTTGATCCTTAGCACCATATAAAAAAATAAAGATACTGTGTCCAATTACAACTAAAAATAAATATTAAAAAAATAAAAATAAAACAGCTAGGGATGGGGCACAGTGGTTAAGCACCTTTGGGTTTAATTCCTGATTAAAACACACACACACACACACACACACACACACACACACTAAAATCATGGTTACTTTCCCCCATTATTCCATATGCCAAATCGTGGACAGAAAAGAAATTATGGAATTAAATCCTGCTAAAAATGGATGGTTCTGTCGACTTAGATATGTTTTTTTCTGGCATAATAAAAAATATATATATAACATCAGTGGTTATGTAAACCTGGGTTCGATATCTGGTACAAATATATATATATAACAAATTCAAGAAGTCTGCTTTCAGAGCTAACATTTTTAATATTTTATCTCTAAACTGGTGATGAGCAATCCAGAACAGAGAACTCTGAAAATATAGAACTGTATTGGGCTTCATCCAGTGTCCACACTCTTTCCTTGAGAGATCTATGTGGACATTCCAGCCATCTGCACCACATGAACTCACTTTGGATGCTACCTACTGAGCTTTTTATCAGGTTGCTGCACATGCCAAGAAAAATTAATCCTGGCCCTATGAGTGGAGATACACAGAAAAGATGTTATGCTTGCGTATTGAGAGTTTGGAAAGGATGAATTAAAAAAGTGCCCACGTATTTTGAGGTGGGCCAACTTGGTGGGTGGGGAGGTTGAAGCTGGTAACCATTGTGGTGATGAGAATTTTATCTTTATTTGATCATCAGACATGGACTCTATATGACCTTTCACCAGAAAAAAAGAAAATGAACAAGAGCAGCACCTTTTCCATTTTTCTTGCTGTAAGAAATGTCTTTTCTTCCCAAATTGTCCTTGGGATCACAGCCAACGTCTTCCTCCTCCTCTTTCACATCCTCACGTTCCTTGTCCAGCGCAGGACCAGGCCCATGGACCTGGCCATCGCTCGCCTGGTCCTGATTCATCTGCTGATGCTCATAATCAGGGTGTTCCTGGATATAGACATTTTGGGGGTTCAGGATACTTGGAATGACATCACATGTAAAACAGTCATCTACCTGTACAGGCTGATGAGGAGCCTGTCGGTCAGCACTACCTGCCTGCTGAGTGTCCTGCAGGCCACCACCCTCAGCCCCAGAAGCTCCTTTCTGGTCAAGTTCAAGCTCACGTCCCCACAGCACAGTCTGTTGTGCTTTCTCCTTCTCTGGGTGTTCAACATGTTCATTAATGTTTGAATTTTTGTCTCTATTGAAGGTCACTCCAATGACACATCAGATGTTTGGATTTCCACTGAATCCTTCAGGTTTTCCCCCTCAGGTTAGTATTACAGGATCTTATTTTCCCTTGTAGGAATACTCTGGGACATCTTCCTTCTCGGGCTCATGGCTCTCTCCAGTGGGTACATGGTGGCTCTCCTGTGGAGGCATAAGAGGCAGTGCCAGCACCTTCACAGCACCAGCAGGATTGCACAAGCCTCCCCAGAGCAGAGGGCCACTAGGACCATCCTGCTCCTCATGGGTTCCTTAGCAGTCATGTACTCTGTGGACTGCGTGATCTCCTCCTCTTATGGTAAAATGCAGAAGAAGGATCCCGTGCACCTTGTGGTCCAGATGCTGGTGGGCAATGGCTATGCACAATCAGTGCTGTGATGCTCATTAGTACCAAAAAATGAATAATCCAGTTCTTCCAATCCACACTGGGGAGGACGAGGACATGTTTACACAGGGTCAGATAACCCCTTACAGTGTCATCCCACGTTATTTTCTCCTGAGTTTCCAGAAATTAGTTGATGTTGGGAAAAAAAAACCTAAATAAGGTTGAGGGAGATGAAACTTCAGTTGTTATTTGTAAGATCTTTATCAAACCAGGTGAGTTGGTTCACACCTGTCATGCCAGCAGCTCAGGAGGCTGGGGCAGGAAGATCTCAATTTGAAGGCTAGCCTCAGCAACTGTGTGAGTCCCTGAGCATCTTAGTGAGACCCTCTGTTGAAATAAAAAAAAAGTTCTGGAGATGTGGCTCAGAGGTCACATGCACTTCAGTTCAATTCCAAGTTGCAAAAAAAAAAGTGTTAAATGATATATGGGCTGTTTTCTTACTGAGCTTACCTAAAGCAGATACCTTCCCTTGTCCATAAGTAGACCATGACTGTGAACCCTTTGCTGGAAAAATGAATTTTGGAAGAATAGTTTTATTTTTTTGATCTGAGAGGGCCTGATAAATATCACAAAATGTTCTATCAGTCCCAAGTATGTTCTGAAACAATCTGAGACCTACAAACCTTCCTGACCTCCTGCATGGGAAGACTTGACCTGTGTATGTTTTTGATTATTTGTCTGTTTGCTAAAATCATTATGATTTTATCACGGTCTCTGACCAAGGATGGCATGCAATTTATAAATCATGTGACATTGAAAAAGCAAGAGTAGCAGCTCACCTCTGTGTATATAGACATCATATATTAACTCTTAATTTCCATAGTGATGCTCCGAATGCAGTAGTATACGGTCCCCCATTTTACAGCAAAGAAAACCAAACCCAGATAAATTAAGTCAGTGGGTTGCAGAGGAAATAGGTGAGGAAAGTCAGGATTTGAACTCTCAAGCCCAGGTTACAGGTCCTGAGCCTAACCAATGGTCCGTCTTTCTTGCTAGACCAATGACATCCATAGGGAAGTGGCACACAGGGGTCACAGCCAATGATACAGACAACCTGGGACTAAAAGGCCAACAAGCCCTGTTCTGCATCCTTCCAGCCCAGAAATACAGCTGGATGGCAGGTGGCTATGGCTTGACCTATGGTAATGTGGCCTGAACCAAACAAGTCAGGCTGCTGGATTGAACTCTACGAGGCCAGTGTGAAAGTTGTCCAGTGGCAGAATTTTCAACCCCTGGAGGGAACCCAAGCCATCACCTTTTTTCTGTAGCAGCATGTGGAGGATCAAAATGCACTTCTGGGGTGCAGTGGGGGGGTCTCCCAAAGGCACTGGTTGCAAAGGTAAGAGGCTGCTTGTTCTCCTGACTCTTGAAAAGTCTACTTGAACCAGAGGAAGAAGGTTAGGCATGGGGTGCATTGTTTGCCTTCCTCACTGTAATTTATTAATGCTTTGTAGCAGAAAATATTCAAATATTGTTATTTTTTGTTTCTGAGATGGAATCTCACTCTATTGCAGGGACTGGTCTTGAACTTCCTGCGCTCAAGAGATCCTCCTGCCTCAGCCTCCCGAGTCACTGGAACTGCAGCTGCACAATGGGGTGCCCAGCTCAAATATTACAGAATGTCAAATTAGTGCTGAGGCTATGACTTTTCCTGTCCCCTCAAGCAGTTCATTGTCAACTAAATCCATTCTCTGTAACATCCTCAGGATATGGGAGAAACTGTTGTTCTCTGTTAGGAAAGAGAGTGGATATGTCTGCGTTTGGATCTTGTGTGACCTGTAGAGTCATTTACAATAGGAATCAGATAAGAGCATTAAGGAAAAACAGCCACTGTGTCTTCCAGTTAGTTGTGGAAACCCTGGGGTTTCATCATAATGATTTTAGCAAACAGACACATAATCAAAAACATACACAGATCAAGTCTTCCCGGGCAGGGGGTCAGGAAGGTTTGTAGGTCTCAGATTGGCTCAGAACAGACTTGGGACTGATGGAACTTTTTGTGATATTTATCAGGCGTTCCCAGATCAAAACACTTGCTTCATAACCTACCAGTTTCACTTGACTGTTGGAAGGACGGACATGATGTCCATCTGCAGTAACAATAAAAAAAAAAAAAACGATTGTCTTATCTTTTAAAAGTCCATGTATGGCTGTTTTTTGGTTATACTCTACCGACAGGTGTCTGAGACCAAGTTGGTCAAAGTTGACCTTTTTCCTATCTATGCTAGAGTCAGCTGAGACCTTCAGAGGTTATTACTCTTGGGAACTGCTGACCCCAGCCCTGCAGCTGTGCCCAGGGGCCCCTCACCCTCCTCTGACTGCCCCTTTCACTGTCCCTTCCCCTGCCCCTTCCCAGCCTCTGCTGAGCTGAACTTTCATATGGGCAACATTTTTAGCCTCCATACTTGAGGGAGGTCAGGCATCTTGGGAAACATAATCAGGAGGATCATGTGTTTAGGCAGCATCAACCAAAGCAAGGTGCTAAGCAACTAAGTGAAACCCTGTCTCTAAATAAAACACAAGATAGGGCTGAGGATGTGGCTCAGTGTTTGAGTGTTCCTGATTCAATCCTCAGTAACTACCTCCCCCTACCAAAAAAAAATCATGACTTTAGTTTATCTCAGAGGTATATGAAAAAAAAATCTAGCAAGTACTTCTCATTCACAAGTTTCAAAGTAATCACATAAAAGCCACCCTTTGCTAATTCCTTCAACACAGAAAGCAGACATACTATGCCATGATGAATGGTTCCCCAGTCGTGTGGTGGCTCAGTATGAAAATCTATCCATCAGGCAATGATCCAACATTTACTCTCCTTCCTCCATAAGAATTTCCAAAAGTTAAGGCTGTGTTTTTCAGTACAGATGAAAACCAAAGGGCTACTTGTGGCATAGCCATTGGCCACCATCATCTGAATACAAGGACAAATAGGGTCATGTTTCCACATGGTTCTTGAGGAGGAGAAGATGCAGTCCAAACAGTACATGAGCACAAAGAAACCCAGGAGCAGCAGGATGGTCCTAGTGGCCCTCTGTTCTGGGGAGGCTTTTGGAGACGGGCTGGTGCCATGAAAGTGCTGGCACTGCCTCTTATGTCTATGCAAGAGGGTCACCATGTACCCACTGGAGAGGGCCATGAGCCCTATAAGGATGACGTCCTGTAATGCACCCAGTACGATAAATAAATGCCTGAGGAACTAGCTCATGGGTAAGACAGTGCAGGAGTCACAGAGGAATATAAGAGTGTGTGTGTGAGGTCACAGTGAAGTTGTCAACAGCAGAGATTGAGAATGGGGACTAAAGGACATATAGAGGACCCACAGGAAAGAAGGGACCTCATGCTGTCCAGTGGGGACTTAGGCTTGAACTTTGCAAGCAGGAGCTTGGGAAAAATAATATGTGTCCTCATTATATGGACCATGTCACATTCTGTCACTTTGATCCAAGGTTCAAATTAGCCCATTCCTGACTCCACACATTGTGATGCCTGAGATTCTGAGCTGTTGGGAATTCCAGGTGGGCACCACCACCCTGGGCTACATGCAGTTTTCTTTGTAATTTCAGAGAAAATCTTCCTCACCCTAGATTATAAGATAATCGAAACATTTGATTATTATTTAAGTACACAAAAGATAGTATTTATCATTTATCTGTGATTAAGAGTACGGGTCAGTGGCCTTAAGCAAATTCAAATGTGAGTGGATGGATTCTCTCTACCGTCTCCCCAGTTTTTCTTATTCCTAAAATATCTCTAGATTCATTAAATAAAAATTCCCAAGGGCACACCCTTGCTCAGCTGCAGGAAAATGCCATACTAATACATTCTGTATTTATAAATTATACGACCCAAACTTCCATCTTTTACAGGTAGATTTTATAGAAATGTTGATTCTTTTGTGACAGTCATTTGACCGAATGATTTCAAGATTCATCTGTGGTTTCTTATATATCAGCATCACCTTCGTATTTAATGCTATGTTTAGTATTTAATGCAATATTCTGTCTTTCCATATTATTCTACAGAAGATTCCACCCCCTGTGTGTATATGTATACAGTTTTGATTCTGATGCCCACTGGAGAGGGCAATGAGCCCTATAAGGTAGACATCCCGTAAGGCACCCAGGACCGTAAACAAATGCCTGAGGAAGTAGCTCATGGGTAAGATAGTGCATGTGTCACTGAGGAATATAAGGCCCTGTTAGGTCACAGTGGAGTTGTCAACAGCAGAGATTGAGAAGTGGGCTCTGAAGGACATATAGAAGACCCACAGGAAGAGAAGGGACCTCAGGCTGTCCTGTGGGGACTTAGGCTTGAACTTTGCCAAGCAGGAGCTTCTGGGGATGAGGGTGATGGTCTGCAGGACACTCAGCAGGCAGGTGGCAGAAATGGACAGGCCCCTCATCAACCTGTACAAGTAGGCAACTGATTTACATGTGATATCACCCCAAAGCCCCGCCTGAGATGTAAAAGTGTCTGCAGCTAAGAACCCAATTTTGAGCAGCATCAGCAGGTGGGTTAGGGCCAAGAGACCAATGACCCAGCCTGTGTTCTTGAGCCTCTTGTCACACAGGAACTTGATGATGTGGAACAGAAAGAGGAGGGTGTTGGCCAAGATCCCGATTCCCACTTCAGAGTAAAAGGTGCTTCTTAGGTTAATAACACCATGCATCATGTGGTTTTTTCTCATCTTTTTGGGGTAAGGAATCATGGAGTACATATCTTAGGGAGAAAAGTAAGGAAATGCATTATCACAAATATTAAATTGCATCCCTCTCAGACAACACTGTTGCCAGGAGGAAAATTTGTTGGCCTATCCAAGTGCCCCCTGTCCCCTTTAACTGAAGTTTTGCTGACACACCCTGGAAACCATTCTTTCCTCTCTCTTTTCCCATCATTTCCCAATCATGGATGGATTCCAATATATGCAATGTACAAAAGGATTTCCTGAGCATTAAAAATGATCACAACTGTCATATATTTCTCATTCACAAACTCCGATGTTATAGAAAATCTTTCCCTGATGTAACCTTGATTTTTTCTTGGTGATATCTGACTGCAAGGGTGGAGTATGTGTCCTTCCTGTAGTAAGGGCTATGTACTATTGGGTCAATTGAAATTATTGCAGTTTAATTAGAAAGAAACCTGTCCTAAGCAAAGAGCCTCAATGTCTTAGGCCATGCATATTTACGTTAGCTTCCTGTTACCTTTACTCTGGTTTGTTCATGAACACATGTAATTTTCTTTATATATTCACAGAGACAATGCTAAATATTGCAACCTCTGAAGTCAGATGGCTTGAACATACCTATGTAATCTTCCATTTAAAGGATAAGTATTCAATTTTGAGAAGCCCATGAACCTGGGCTCTTGGCTCATCTCATCTATAAGCTGAACAAAACCTCATCATGTCTGTACATGAGATACCATGCATGAAACAGGATGGAGCATGTTTGCCATACAGGAAAGCTTTCTGTGCTGTAATATCTCTGTGGAATTGTTCAATTTTTTAGACTTCTGCAGATCCTCATTCATAGAAATATCCTAATAGTTGACCATCTCTGTAACCAACTCAGAGAGGCTAAAAAATTACCAGAATTACAATCTGTTGGGAATCTCTGTTCAGAGAAAATTGAGTGAATTTTAGGATGATTTGATTTATCTACAAAGCATCCTATGTTAATCATTTTTGTTATCACATCACACTTTGACCTATGTGATCCAAGTCCAGTATCAAATACTAGCAGAAACACATTTCAATATTTTCTACTTAAATATGTACAAAGCTGGGTGCAATGGAGCATACCTGTAATCCCAGCAGCCCAGCAGTTGGGAGTCTGAGGTTAAAGGATTGTGAGCTCAGTGCCAGGCTCAGCAACTGTGATGAACTCAGCAACTCAGTGAGACCCTGTCTATAAATAAAACACAAAATAAGGCTGGGGATGGTGCTTGCTTGTTCAGTGTCTCTGAGTTCAAACCCCAGTATCAAAAACACAACAAACAACAAACAAACAAAACCACATAACATTAAAAAAAAAACACCTTAAATACGTGGAATAATTGTGGTAAACAGAACCATAATGAAAATAGATACACATTCACTCCACTTGAGGAATTTATTGCAGTGTAAGTATCCAACTTAATTTTGAAATATGAGTCTTTTTGGTGACCAAGTTTTCCGTCTTCCTTCAAGAATACAATGACATTTCTCCAGACTCAATGGGTCCAGATATAAAATTGATACTTGGGTTTATTATATTGATGCCTCACACATACCAGATACATTTTCCACTACTGAACTACATCTCTAGCTCTGATTCTAGAGAATTTTGAAATGACTTATGGGCACAATATTTACCTGGAAAACATATGTATTTACTTTAATACAAGCATCTCATATAACTAATAATTGAGATTTAATTTGTGTTTTCACATACTGAACCATAATAACACCTGAAATCAAAGTCTGAAGGCTAAATTAGTTCATGAGCCTACAGAATGTAAAAGACCCTAAGGAAATCCCAGCTACTCAGGAGGCAGAGACAGGACGATGTCAAGTTCCAAGCCAGCTAGCAAAATAGCGAGACCCTGTCTCACAATAATAAATCAAAATTGGGCTAGGGATGTACCTCATTGGTAAAGTGCCCTGGGTTCAATCCCTGGTACAAAACCCAAAAGTGCTAAGGAAAGCTGACATGTTAAAGATGTGTGAACATTGGGCACCACATGAGAATTTAGAATTTAATGTACAGGTTTTGTTTAGACATTGAAATGCAGATCTATTTATTTATTTATTTATTTAATTTTAACCTTTAGCTGACATAATATCTGGACTTAGCGAGTCTCGTATTAGAAGTCAATACATGTTGACATTGCTTGCTGAACACACAGGGGAATTAACATTTTGATTTTCTCACATTGTATAATTTCTAAGTGTGAAAAGTCTCAAAACTCTTATTTGGTCATGTGTAATCACCTGATGCAGACTCTGGTGACCACAGTGAGCTATAGCCATGAGAACTGCTGACCCCAGCCCTGCAGCTGTGCCCAGGTGACCCTCACCCCTCCTCTGACTGCTCCTTCCCCTGACCCTTCTCAGATTTTGCTGAGCTGCACTTCTATGTGGGCAACATGTTTATAATCCCTACATTAGTGAGAACATGCAGTAATTTACTGAAAGGAAAATTCTATAAACCATTAGGAAAAAAGTGGTTTTTAAAATGTAGTGAACAGTAAAATGACAATTTTATTTTTTATTTTGTGATTATAGGCATGCATGACTGTGCCTGGCTTCTGTCCAAAGTTCAGATCACATACTGATATATTACTTTATCACATGCATCAGACACATATGCCTTATTCACTTAAATATTATAAGATATGTAAGTATTCTAAAGGTAAGTATACAGCTATGTCTGTGATAATGTCTACTTAATATTATAAACATTCTGGTGAACAGGAGCCCTAAAATAAATACAAGCTAATATAAATACAAGCTAAAATAAATCACCAGGCATGTCCTCTCCCAGCCATGAATCTTGACACTCACATTTTTCTAGCACAGAAGAGTCTAGAGGCTGAGGGACAAGATGAGAACTTCCTACCCCCTTGCAGTGCATTCAAGGGGCCTCCTCAACTAATGCTCTTAATTTGGTGATGGTACTTGGAAACATACTGCTTGAAGAAAAAAAAAAAAAAAAATATATATATATATATATATATATATATATATATATATATATATTTTTTTTTTTTTTAAACAAGAGAAAGCAAACCATCCTAAGAAATACTGGACAGTCCACAGAGGGGGACATAAATCACAGGGAAGGTAACATGGTTTGTGCATGGTGGTGCACATCTGTAATCCCCAAATCTTGGGAGTCTGAGGCAAGAGAATTGCATTTTTGAGACTAGCCTCAGCAACTCTGTGAGGACCTAAGGCTTATAGCAAGAGTCCTCTTTAAATAAAATGTTAAAAGATAGGGATGTGGCTCAGTGGTTAAACACCCATAGGTTCAAACATTGGTACCAAAATTAATAATAATAATAATAATAATAATAATAATAATAATAATAAAAAACAGCATCAAAGGAGCATAATTTGTTTTGTCTTTTCCATGTACTTAAACCTCCCCCTGCTCCCATCACCCACTGTATGTTAACTAAAGATGAACATAGCACCGAGTTAAACTTCCATTCAAACATTTGCACAGAGAAGATATTTTTTAAAGTGAAAATTTGAGAATTTCTTTACAAAATGTCCATTTTTCTGTTAATGGTTTTGTATCCATTGAGTCATGGGCTTTTTTTTTTTTTGGTTGGTAGGCTTTTGGTGGTATCTTCTATTTCATTGCATTAAAATGATCAGTTTAACATGTGTATGTCATTCTCACTCAGTTTGGTTAAATTATATGATTGTAGACATTTGTTGATGTCTTCAGTATTTTCTGTTTTATTGGAGTATAAATTTTCAAAATACTTTCTAATTATCTTCTGTATTTCTCCAGTGTTCATGGTGATATTTCTTTTTCTCATCATGGATTTTAGTAATTTGAGTTTTTCTCTTTCTCTACATTAGTATGGATAAGGGTTTATCACGTGTATTTATTTTTTCAATGATCCAACTTTTCATTTTGAAAATTTAAAAAAAAATAATGTATAAAAAATATATGGCAGCAAAATGTATTATAATTCTTACTACACATGTAGAGCACAATTTTTCATATCTCTGTAAAGTAGGTTGACACCAATTCATGTCTTCATACATGTACGATGGATAATGATGTCCATCATATTCCATCATCCTTGCTAATCCCCGCCCCCTCCCTTCCCATCCCTCTGACCTAAATATAATTCATCTATTTCTCCCATGCTCCCCCTCCCTACCCCAGTATAGTCAGCCTTCTTATATCAGAGAAAACATTCAGCATTTGTTTTGGGGGGTTTGACTAACTTCATTTAGCATTATATTCTCCAACGCCATCCATTTACCTGCAGATGCCATGATTTTATTCTGTTTTTTTTTACTGAGTAATATTCCATTGGGTACAGTTGCCAAATTTTCTTCATCCATTCATCCACTGAAGGGCATCTAGGTTGGCTCCACAGTTTGGCTATTGTGAATTGTGCTGCTAAAATTATTGTGGCTGTGTCCCTGTAGTGTGCTGTTTTTAAGTCCTTTGGGTATAGACCAGGGAGTGGGATAGTTCAGTCAAATGGCAGTTCAATTCCCAGTCACTTTGTCAATTTTTAATTGCTTCTTTTGTTTCAATTTCTTTGATTTTAGCTCTGATTTTAATTATTTCTGTTCTTTATTGCTTTTGGTGTTGATTCATTTTTTCCCTAGGGCTTTGAGATGTAATTTTAGGTCATTTATTTGACTTTTCCTTTTTTTTAAGGAATGAACTCCATGCAATGAACTTTCCTCTTAGTAATGTCTTCATAGTGTCCTGGAGATTTTGATATGTTGTATCTGTGATCTCATTCACCTCTAAGAATTTTTAAATCTCCTCTTTGATGTTTTCTGCAACCCATTGTTCATTCACTAGCATATTATTTAGTCTCCAGGTGTTGGAGTAGCTTATATTTTTATCATTGATTTCTAATTTCATTCCATTATGATCTAATAGAATGCAGGGTAGTGTCTTTACTTTTCTGTATTTGCTTGGAGTTGCTTTTTTGGCATGACATATGGTATATTTTAGAGAAGAATCCATTTGCTGCTGAGAAGAAAGTGTCTTCACCTGTGGAAGGATGAAATAGTCTATGTATGTCAGTTAAATCTAAGTTATTGATTGTATTATTGAGTTCTGTATTTTCTGTTTGGCTTTTGTTAGGAAGATCTATCCAGTGGTAAAAGAGGTGTGTGAAAGTCACCCAGAATTATGGTCTTGTGGTCTGCTTGGCCCTTGAACTTGAGAAGAGTCTGTTTGAACATAGATGATTCATTGTTTGGGGCATAAATATTTATAATTGTTCTGTCTTGTTGGTGTATATTTCCCTTAAGCAGTATGAAAGGTCCTCCTTTATCCCTTCTGATTGACTTTCACTTGAAGTCCACATTATTTGATATAAGGATGGAAACCCCTGCTTGCTTCCACAGTCCATGTGAGTGGTATGTTTTTTAAAATATTTTTTGTAGATTGAAACAATACATTTATTTTATTTATTGATTTTTATGTGTTGCTGAGGAATGAACACAGGTCCTAACAGGTGCTAGGTGAGCATTCCACCACTGAGCCCCAGCCCCAGCCCAAGAGATATATTTTATTCCAACCTGTCACCTTCAGTCTGTGGGTGTCTTTTCCTATGAGATGAGTCTCTTGGAGGCAGCATTTTGTTGGATCTTGTTTTTAAATCCAATCTGCCAGTCTTTTGATTGCTGAGTTTTGGAAATTAACATTCAGGGTTATTATTGAGACATGATTTGTATTCCCAGTTATTTTTGGTATTTAACTTGATTTGGTTTCTCTTTGATGGGTTTTTCCTTTAGAGTGATACTTCCGTTTTCTAATTTTCATTGTTTTTCATTTCCTCCTCATGGAATATTTTACTAAGGATGTGCTGTAGTTCAGGCCTTCTAGTTGTAAATTCTTTTAAATTTTGTGTATCATGGAAGGTTTTTATTTTATCATAAAAATAGCATATAAATCAAAATTCAATTGCTAATCAAGATTTAATTTTGCTGGGTATGATTCTTGGTTGGCATCTGTTTCTTTCAGAGCTTGGTATATATTGTTGTAGGATCTTGTAGCTTTCAGGTTCTTGGTTGAGAAATCGGAGATCCTGATTTGTTTCCCCCATATATAATCTGATTTTTTTCCTCTTGTGGCTTTTAAAATACTCTGTTTCTCCTGTATGCTACGTGTTTTTCATTATGCTGTGCATTGGTGTGGATCTGTTGTGATTTTGTTCATTTGTTGTCCTGTACTCTCCTTGTATTTGATTTTCCAATTCACTCTACATGTTTGGAAATGTTTCTGATATTATTTCATTGAATAGATTGTCCATTTGTGTAGTTCGGACCTCTATGCCTTTCTCTATCCCAATAGTTGTTAAATTTGGTCTTTTCATGTTATCTCACAATTCTTGAATCTTCTGCTCATGGTTTGTTACCATCTTCACTGGGGTCAACTTTATTTTTTCAAGATTATATATTTTGCCTTGAATGTCAGAGGTTCGTTCTTCCAAGTGATCTATTCTGTTGGAGATGCTTCCTATTGAGTTCTTAATTTGGTTTACTGTTTCCTTCATTTCAAGCATCTCTGTTTTTTTTTTTTTTTCAGAATCTCTATCTCCTTATTGAAGGAAACTTTTGCTTTCTGTATTTGCTTATGTAGCTCTTTATCAAAATGATCCCATGATGCCTGTATTTGCTCTTATATCATCCTTTAATTCATAGAAAATTATGTACCTCCTCCACTCCTTCTCTGTTATTTCTCCTGCTGTTCTGACCATGGAGTATAATAATGCAGCATCTTTGTTTAGGGCACATTCTTGTTGTTTTTTCATGTTTTTCGTGCATCTTCCCTTCCATCTCTCTGTTTTCAAGGTGTTACAATTTTTATCCTGTAGGCTTATAGTGTCCCCAATGGGTTCCAATAACTTTATTTTTTAAAAAAATTATTTATTTTTTAAATACATGACAACAGTGGAATGCATTACAATCCTTATTACACACAGAGCACAATTTTTCATTCCTCTGTATATATAGTATATTAATGCTAATTTATGCCATTCTACATGTACTCATTCCTTTCTGCATTACAACTCTTATCGAACACAATTTTCATATCTGTTTGTATATAAGATATGTTGGCACAAAATTCAAATCTTCAGACATGTGTTTTTGAATAATGATGTTGATCATATTCCACCACCTTGCTAATTCCCTTCCCCCTCCATTTTCCTCTCTCCTCTCTTCCCTATCTAGAATTAATCTAATCCTCCCATGCTCTCCCTCCCTATCCCACTGTGAGTCACTCCGCATATATCAGAGAAAATACTTGGAGTTTGTATTTTGGGGTATTGGCTAACTTCATTTAACATAATATTCCCCAACTCCATCCATTTACTAAAAAGCACAATGTTTTTATTCTCTTTTAGTGCTGAGTAGTATTCCATTGGGTATATATATCTCATTTTCTTTATCCATTCATCCACTGAAGGGCATCTATGTTGGCTCCACAGTTTAGCTATTGTGAATTGTGATGCTGTAAACATTGATGTGGCTGTGTCTCTGTAGTATGCTGTTTTTAAGCCCTTTGGGGATAGACTGAGGAGTGGGATAGCTAGGTCAAATGGTGGTTCCATTCCAAGATTTCCAAGGAATCTCCATACTGCTGTCCATATTGGCTGCACCAATTTGAATCCCCACCAGCAATGTATGATTGTGCCTTTTCTCCCACATCCTTGCCAACGCTCATTGTTTATATGCATAATAGCTTCCATTCTGACTGGAGTAAGATGAAATCTTAGTTTTGATTTGAATTTCTCTAATTGCTATGTTGAACTTTTCATATATATTTGTTGCTCAGTTGTATATCATATTCTGAGAAGTGCTTGTTCAGTTCCTTGGTCCATGTATCAATTGAGTTATTTGTTTTTTTTGTGTGTGTATGTGTGTATGTGTGTGTGTATGTGTGTCGAGATTGAGTTCTTCATATACCCTAGAGATGAGGGCTGTATGTGATGTGTGAGTGGTAAGAGTTTGCTCCCAGGATGTTGGCTGTCTCTTTACCTCACAGATTGTTTCTTTGCTGAGAAGCTGTTTAGTTTTGATCTGTCTACTTATTGATTCTTGGTTTTAATTCTTATGCTATAATAGTCTTATTAAGGATGTCGGGGCCTAATACAACATGATGAAGATTTGGACCTACATTTTCCTCTCTTAGGTGCAGGGTCTCTGATTTAATTCCTAGGTCCTTGATCCACTTTGAGTTGAGTTGTGTGCTTGATGAAAGAGAGGGTCTTAATTTTATTTTGCTGCATATGTATTTGCAGTTTTCCTAGCACCATTTATTGAAAAGGCTATTTTTTCTCCAATATGTTTTTGGTACTTTTGTCTAGTATGAGATAACTGTATTTATGTGTGTTATTCTCTGTGTTCTTTTTTCTATACAGTTGGTCTACTTGTCTATTTTGGTGCTAGTACCATGCTGTTTTTGTTACTATTCCTCTGAAGAATAGTTTAAGGTCTGGTATAGTGATGCCACCTGCCTTCCTCTTCTAAGGATTGTTTTGCCTCTTCTGGTTCTCTTTGGTTTTCCAGGATTAATTTTTATTTATTTTTCTATTTCCATGAGGAATGCCATTGGAATATTGATTGGAGTTGCATTAAATCTGTATAGTGCTTTTGGTAGCATGGTCATTTTGACAATACTAATTCTACCTATTCAAGAAGAAGGTAGAACTTTCCATTTTCTAGGTCTTCTTTAATTCTTTTACCATTTTTAAGTTTATAATCCCATAGCTTACATAGTAGCCATAATGTTGTAAAACGATCACCAGTGTTTAATTTCTGATATTTTTATACATAAAAAATCAGTTCCTTCTAACACCCATTTACATTCTCCCAAAGAATTAATTTTTGCATCCCTTGTCATTTTTAATGTTTTCTCATTTTTAGATTTTGTGTAAATTTTAATACTATTATGTTCTACTGTTTAGATTTTGTGTAAATTTTAATACTGTTTTGTTCACTAGACAACATATTTTAGAAAGATAAACGGAATAACAATTTGTTCCTTATGGCTTTTACTTTTAAGAGCAGACTGATACATGGGCTCATCCAGGGCAGGCCTGTCAGTGTAGATTCCCTAAGGGGGAAGTTTGTACATTTCAGCTACAATTCTTGGAAAAATGGTGATTGAACTGGAGGAATAATTTGGGGACTTTATGAACTCCAAAGTAAATAAGGCTGGGAACTAAGCAGAAACATAAGAAAAGTAAAAATAAAAGTTTAAACAAATATTATTCTTAAGATACACTAGGGTCATGATTGATTGTTTTAACTTAATGACATTAGAAATTAATGGGGATTGGTAAAAAAAAATATTTCAAGTAGAACTTTTGAGACATTGAAGTTTCTACTACAGATAGGAGACACAGAAACCCATTGAATTCTGTGGTTTTCCAAGAAAATGACAGAGTAGATTTATGAAATATCTGTCAAATCTCACTATGTTATCAAGGCCTTAGTGGAAACTATTGCATTTGTTTTTGTGCTGCTGGTAATAAAACCCAAGGTCTTACACATGCTGAACAATTTCTGCACCACTTAACTACAACCATAGCTCCATAAAATATTATTATGTAAATGTCTCTGTAGGTGAAAACCTTACAGGTTATTTTGTATTTATGCATAAATTACATATAATTAATGAAATATAATTCATAATGTCACATAATTATTCATTAATATGACTCATTATAATAAATGATTTTAAAGATATATGCTTAAACTATCTAACTCTGCAGTATTTTATATATCTATAATTATAAATCTATGTACATATACAGACATCTATAGAAAAACAGATGTACATACAAAAATCTAATCTCCATGGATCTGTATATGTTTATTATAGTTTCAGATTATATCATTCTTATTATTGCTTCTTATAAGTTTCTAATACCATTATATGTGATAGTGCCCATTTTTAAATTGCTTATTATCTCGCTCAGTATTTTAAAAATATATTTAGTTATCAATGGACCTTTATTTGTTATTAATTTATATGTGGTGCTGAAGATCAAACCCAGTGCCTTATATGAGGTAGAAAATTGCTCTAACACTGAGCCAAAACTCCATCTCTTTTGCCGAGTTTTAAGAGCTCAATGTATTTTCTTTTTATTTCAGACCTTCATCATACATATATTTGGCAAATATTTCATCCAGCTTCTTCTCATTCATTTAATAGCATACTTCAAAATACAGAATGGTTTTCAACAGAGGAAAAGTTTATTAACTTTCTCATTTATTTATCTTGCTTCTGGCTTTGTTCATGTCAAGGACAAAGCCATATAGAATTTCTGCTATGTTGTCTGACACAGGCTACAAATTTAACATTTTCTTTCAGATGAATGATTTAATTTTTTAAAAGTTGTAAGTTTTGTGTCTAATTCATTTCTTTGCATACAGATGCCAGGGTGTTCATAATTCATTAAAAAGATTATATCATCTCCAGGGAAATCCTGCCATCTCTTGTGTGTTTTTTGAGTTTATTTCTAGGTTTTCAGTTCTATTCCACTAATTTGTTTGTATACTCTTTGCCACATATCTCACCTTTTGGGGTACTGTAAGTTCATAGTAAATCTCAGTGTCAGATATTTCAGTCCCATAGACTTATTCTACAGAATTGTTGACCATTCTATATGCCTGCATTCTCCATATAGCCTTTAGAAGCCTTTTTTTTTATATTTGTGCAATAGGTTGTTACGATTTTATCATGGTTGTGTTTAATTCATTTACTAGAGTTATATATAGCTTATATCTTAATATTGAATGCTTCTTTGTATGTTTGGTAGTTGTAGGGTCGCCCAATTTACAGGAAGTTGATCAGCAGTGTAGATGACATTCTGGGACTTATAAGTGACATCAGAATTAGGTGAAAGACTGCAATTTTGAGACCCGAAGTAGTGACACTTGTGCCAACCAGTGTCAAAAACATGTTCTTTTTAAAAAAATATTTTTTTAGTTGTTGATGAACCTTTATCCTTTATTTATATGTGGTGTTGAGGATTAGACCTGGTGCCTCACATATGCTAGGCAAGTTCTCTGCAACTGAGCCACAACCCCCATTTGATTTTCTGCAAATTCACACATTTTCTTCTAGAAAAATAAATTTTAAAGAACATTGTAGGTGAGGACTTTAAACTGACTCCAACTATGAGTCTGTTAACTGGTGAGAATTGTGACTATGGAAGACTAACCATTTCCTTTCTTTGCAAAAGGGATCTGAAATGTGTGGACTTTACAGAATTATTTTCTTATCTGCCCAGAATTACCTGACTCTCTGCTTAGGAATGAGCCACAGAAGGCCACAGTGTTACAGAGAGGGTTCTCCACAGTTTGGAAAAAATATTTATTCTAACATGTCAGGAATTTTATTTTTTGCTTTTTGTGAACAGTGACTATAATCATCTACTAACCTGATTTGTCTTGTTGTTGTTCCTTTCATAAAATCTTGATACCATACAATTCCAATTGGCTCAAGTATTTAAACATTTTGCTATTGAGGATTTTTAATTGGTTATTTGTGTAGATGGTGTGATTATGCTCTGATGTCAAGGTAATTCTTCCAATAAAGTAGCTGTGTTTAAGTAATTAGGATCCATCCACACGTGGAAAACCCGTGTGGACACTTCTGGTATGTCTTACTGATCTCATCTTCTTTTTGCACACAGAGATGATGACAGCCCTGTGACTTTTTATGACTCCTAATTTTATTATGTATTTCTCAAAGCCATCATTTTCCTTGGTTATATATCCTTGGTTGTATGAGTTTTAAGTAACTTATTGTTACCATTATTTTTCCATTACAATTATATTAAAAGGTCTTTTTTCTTTTATTATTCATTGCTTTGTCTCAGTTTTTGAACACATACATGCTGCTGTCTGGGCCTCTATTGTACCAAATTTATTCACTCATTGAACTGCTTATAGAACTTAATATTTCAAGTCTGTCTTTTGTCTCCAAACATTAATACTTTATGAATATTTTACACATTGCGAATGTGTCATGGATGATACTTGAAACTAATTGTTTTGGGGAGCTCAATCTATCTCATGGATACAAAGCAAAAAGAATAACTCCCGGACTGTTTTCAAAAGCTTTTTTACCACTTTTTGTCTCCCTTGGACACAATCACCTTATGAGTATATCTTTGACAAGTCTGATTTGCATCTGGAATGTACCCCAAATTTCATTCACTGGTGGAAGAAAAGTTAGGAGTTCGGCTTTTATTCAGTTCTTGGATTGTGGTATATATCTTTGACTTCACTCTGATATGGAATATATATACTGTTTTAGGATTTACTTTCCATTATCCAATTCAGAGAAAAATACATATCTTATTACATAATTAAAGTAACTCTCCTACATGACAGTCAGTTCTACTAACTCTTAATCCAAACTAAACACTGAATAATGGTTTTGTCCGTGTGCTATTGATCTATCAATTTTTATTTTAGGAGCCATTGACATTCAGGGCTGTAGCTATTGATTTCTCTGAGGAGGAATGGGAATGCCTGGATCCTACTCAGCAGAATTTATATAGAGAAGTGATGTTGGAGATCTACAACAACCTGGTCTTTGTGGGTGAGCATAACTTTCCTTCAAAATTCCTAATTATTATTATTTAATTTTCTTCCCTTGAAGTATATCTTTTGGGAACTTCACCATAAAAATTGGATGATTCAGATTTGTGTTTTCAATAAAAAAAGATGGGGTAGTTCTTGATGCTAACAAGAAAATATTAAGTTTCTTTTCATCCTTAATGTTTTCCTTTGTTGGCATGATGTACATCCTTCACTTGACATATGGTTGACTTAGAGAAATGCAGTCATGTCAAATACTGTGGCCCACATATAGCAGAGGACATAGTTGAGGTAGAGAAGGATGCCTAAATTCAAAAAGTTTTATTGAGATGTTATCCAGCGGAGAAGATTTTTGAGAAGCTTGAATTTCTTTCTCTTGTGATCATAGAAGAATCTGTCCTGTGTTTTGTGATTTCAAATAATCTAGTCTCCTGATTTTCCTCCAGTAATGTCTGCATACATGTAAATTAACAACAAAACACTCTCCTTGCCTTGTGAGTGTCGATATTATCTGACAACTCTTCCATAATTTTTAAAGATTTTTTTTAGTTGTTAATGAAATTCCCATTTATTCATATGTGGTGCTGAGGATCAAACAGAGGGCCTCATACATGGTAAGCAAGCCCTCTACAACTAGTCTATAACTCCAGCCCCTCTTCCATTATTTGCAGGAATTTTTTGTACATTTCTGGAGACCACTAGGTCAACCCATTGTAATACATTAATATCACAAGTCAGTTACTCTAAACTTATTTGTACATTTTTTTTCACTAAAATTTCCTTATCAGAGTTCTTTCTGATATGTGTAATGGAGTTTTTGTGAAATTATCTGCCATGGAATGAAAGTCAAGATGGACAAAGTCTGCTCTTTTGAGAGATGGTTTAAGTTGTATTTGAATAAGAGGATTTTTAAAATAACACATCTGTGTATATTTATAATTTGATTGGTTAATTTTTTTTTTATTGGATGTTCACAACATTACAAAGCTCATGACAAATCATATTTCATAGATTAGAATCAATTGGGTTATGAACTCCCATTTTTACCCCAAATACAGATTGCAGAATCACATCGGCTACACATCACATTTTTACATACTGCCATATTAGTGACTGTTGTATTCTGCTACCTTTACTATCCTCTAATATCCCCCCTCCCCTTCCCTCCCATCTTCTCTCTCTACCCCATCTATTGAAATTCATTTCCCTCCATGTTTGTTATCCCATTCCCCTCGTATACTCTTATATATAATTTTGTATAACAATGAGGGTCTCCCTCCATTTCCATGTGATTTCCCTTTTTTTTTTTCTCCCTTTCCCTCCCGCCTCATGTCTCTGTTTAATGCTAGTCTTTTCTTCCTGCTCAGCCTCACTGTTCTGCTCTTAGTTGTTCTCATTATATCAAAGAAGACATTTGGTCTTTGTTTTTTAGGGATTGGCTAGCTTCATTAAGCATAATCTGCTCTAGTGCCATCCATTTCCCTGTAAATTCCGTGATTTTGTCATTTTTTAGTGCTGCGTAATATTCCATGGTATATAAATGCCACATTTTTTTTATCCATTCATCTATTGAAGGGCATCTGGGTTGATTCCACAGTCTAGCAATTGTGAATTGTGCTGCTATGAACATCGTTTTTAGCTCCTTTATCAAATATAAGATAGTTGTAGCTTTGTGGATTAGTCTCTGTGTCCTCTATTCTGTACCATTGGTCCACCCGCCTGTTCTGGTACCAGTACCATGCTGTTTTTATTACTATTGCTCTGTAGTATAGTTTGAAGTCTGGTATCGCTATACCACCTGATTCACACTCCCTGCTTAGAATTGTTTTTGCTATTCTGGGTCTTTTGTTTTTCCATATGAATTTCATGATTGCTTTATCTATTTCTACAAGAAATGCCATTGGGATTTTGATTGGCATTGCATTGAACCTATAGAGAACTTTTGGTAATATCGCCATTTTGATGATGTTAGTTCTGCCTAACCATGAACAGGGTATATTTTTCCATCTTCTAAGATCCTCTTCTATTTCTTTCTTTAGGGTTCTGTAGTTTTCATTGTATAGGTCCTTCACCTCTTTTGTTAGGTTGATTCCCAAGTACTTTATTTTTTTTGAGGATATTGCGAATGGAGTGTTTTTCCTCATTTCCATTTCAGAAGTTTTGTCGCTGATATACAGAAATGCCTTTGATTTATGTGTGTTGATTTTATATCATGTCAACTACAAAAAGTGAGAATAAAAAAAAATACTAATAATAATCATTAAGAAAATAAAAAAAATTACTAATAATAAATGCAGTCATAAAGCTCGATTGACTTCTCTTCCAGTGGGTGGAGCTATGCCCACTGGGCCAGGCTTCTCCTCTTGATAGGTGGGAGCCAATCACTGTGCCTCAGCTTTTCTTCCCAGACTGTTCGAGTCTCCAGTCCTGAATGTCTGGGTCCTTCTCTTGTGGTTCCTCAATCCAGGCCCCACTCACCTGTGATGCTTACCACATTACTGTCTACACGTCAGGTCTGCTGCACCTGGGAGCCCTGTTTTCATGGATGTCTGGGCACACCCTTTCTGTTTGCCTCCCTCAGGCCCTAAGTTTGTAGGGTTTGGGGCTGAGGACCCCCAGCGAATTTGTTTGCCCTCAGGTAGCAACTCCCCTGGTAGGTGGTGCAAGGGACCTCTGTTGTTGGCCCTGGTGGGGGCGATAGCCGGGAATTCTGTGCCGCTAATCCCACATCACTCCTGATTCCCTGGGTCTGGCTATGGTGCTCTGTTTTTTTTTTTTTTTTTTTTACCTCTGTGAGATCATGTGGGCCGACTAGTTATTTCAGCTGGGTCGTTAGTGCTGAGTCACGAGAAGCAGGCAATCCGGGGCTTAAACGCAGCAGATACGTGCTCAGTGTGTGTTTTCTGAGGGGCCCAAAGTGTACGCCCTAGCTCCACGTCAGCTCAGCATTGCCTAGTGATCCTGAGCAAATAGGCTTTAGATAGCAGCGCCGCCGCGGCCTCCGCTGTTCCTCGGCCCGGTGCCTAGCTCCTGGGGCCCAAGCGGCTGCCGCCGCGGCTCTCCAACCGCCTCCTCCGGAGCATGGGTCCTCTCGCAGGGGGATGCCGAATGACCCAGCCTTCGGAGGACAGGGCTCGGCACGCAGCCCAGTTCTAGTCTCTAGAAGCGGCAGCTAGACCGTGTAGACAGGGCCCTCAAGACAGCGTGCCGAAAGCAAATGGCAGCTCCAGCGGAGTAGATTTTCGGCCCCGAAACCCCAGCCCAGCCAACAATTTCAGTCCATTAATTCTCCCTGTATAGACATTATTAAAAAAAAAAAAAAGGGCGGGGGTGTACTAAGCTTTCTTAGCCTCAGGTACTTAGGATCCACTGCTGATTACCCATTCAGCTTCTCTGCGGGGAGTGAAGTGGAAGAGGAAGCAGATGGGCGCAAAGCGTGGCTCTGAGCAGAAAATCGTCAGGGAGCCAAGCGTCCTCTTTTTCAATCTCTTTGTTTTTTTTTTTTTCTCCCGCTTGGCCGGGTGGTCCACTACAGACTAATGGTGAAAGGCGCTCTAACAAGCTGCGCAAAGTCTCGATTAAAGCCTCTGCTCCGAGCTCCAGGCTCAGCACTTCAGCCACCCCCGTACGCAGCCCAGTTCGCTATTTCATAGAGGCTTGGTTAGATTCCCTTCACGTCGCCTCCTGGGCTGGGCGGGCGGGGGGCTGTTTGATGAGCAGGCGGAGACCCTTCTCGCAGCGCCAGGTCCCGCAGCCGGGGGCCATTTGCAGAACCGGGCAGGCGGCGGTAACCCTTCTCGCTGCGCCAGGTCCCGCCTCCGGGGGCCGTTTGCAAAACCGGGCAGGCAGCACCGGCTGCCGTTTGGCGGCGGCTGGCAGCGGGACTAGTCCTCTGCACCGCGTGGCCAAGATTCACTCATCTGGGACAAACTGTCACCTCTAATCAACTTACTAATTTCCGGCAGGTCTCTTTTCAGCGGAGTTTTGCTTGAAGTACCTCAGTAGGTAGAATCTGGGTGTATTAATGGATCTTTTTGATCCCGTTACTGTAGAGATAGTGAACGTGCTGCTTACTCGCCGGCCGCCATCTTCCAATTATTGATACCTTTATTTATTTATTTATTTTGAGAGAGAGAGAGAGAATTTTTTAAATATTTATTTTTCAGTTTTCAGAGGACAAAACATCTTTATTTTATTTTTTTTTATGTGGTGCTGGGGATCAAACCAAGCACCCTGCAGATGCCAGGTGAGTGCACTATGGCTTGAGCCACATCCCCAGCCCCTAAATGATACCTTTATAACAAAACAGGAAAATACTTAAATGCAAATCATATTTATAATATGATACCATTAAAGGGTACAAACTGAAGTAACAAATTGGGTAAAAACACTAATTGACTCACATTTGACAAAATGTATGCCTCACATAAGAAAAAGGAGTAACAGAAGCTAGGACAAGAGGATCCCAAGCCTTAGCAACACATCCAAGCCCATAAGCAAATTAGAGACCCTGTCTAAAACTTAAAAAATAAAATAAAAATATTAGGGGATGTTGCACAGTAGTTAAGAATCCCTGATTTTAAAACTGGGCACCAAAATAGTAAACAAAAATTGAATTATCACTATTTGCGGATGACATGATTCTATACCTAGAAGACCCAAAAGGGTCTACAAAAAAACTACTAGAACTAATAAATGAATTCAGCAAAGTGGCAGGATATAATTTTTTTCCTTATTTTTTCATTGTGTATAGTAGATTCCATGTTGCAGACTGGCATTCCCCATATCAGTTCATTGCTTCACAAATTAAGATACGCATGACTCTTATTTGTATTGCCAATAATGTTATATGTGCTTTTGCTTGTATAAATATTAAGCCTTTTTTGTCTATGACTTTTATATTGTATCTTGATTGTCTTTTAATCTGCCCATGTACGTAGAAATTGAAATTTTCTATATGTAAATGTAATGTGTATCGATGGCAGTGATACTCTAATGCTGAACTACACCCCAAGCTCCTTTTCATTCATAGTTTGAGAGAGGTTCTCACTAAGTTATTGAGGATGTCTTGAATTTGCAATTCTCCTGCCTCAGACTTCCTAGTAGCTGGGATTAGAAGCATGCCCATCATTTGTATATTGATGAGTTTGTTCTTATTTATAGGATAAAGACCATATTATTTTAAATGAAGCTTTGAGAAATGTTGCAAATCTCTTTTATGCATTGTTTGTAATTTTCATTATGATCAAAACTACAAAATAAAACTTACTGTCTCCAAGAATTTAAATATACAGTTCAGTAACATTAATTCAAATTGTTATGCAATATATCTCTAAAAAGTTTAGATCTCAAAAAAAAAAAAAAAAAAAAAAACTATGCCTAGGAAGCAAGGGCTCATTTCTGTCTCCCCATCACAAAACCATTCTCTTTTCTTCAGAAAGCTGCTACTTTAGTTTAGAGATGTCATGCTTGTAGAATTCTGCAGTATTCTTTCTGTGAAATTTCAGTTAACCTAGTGTATATACATTTCATAAAATATATAATTAGAATAAATTCTTTGACTTCAAAGTTCTATAGTTTCTATATTCCAATATGGCTCATCAATCTTTTCAAGGGATATTTGGTTCGCGTCCCCCATGATGGCTCTGTTGAATAACAATGTCAAAACACTGGTGTGCAATGTTATTAATTTGCTACTGATGTGAAGGTTATTGCCACACTCGCTAAGAAGTCTGTCTATCTAACTCCATGTCTGCATTTGCAATTGAATGTTGTAAATTTTACTATATTTTGAAGCAGGGAAATAGTCTTATTTGTACTTTGAGGGATATTCATACAATTTAAAGGTTAGATTTCTCTGCAAAAAAAATATATATATTTTTAACAACGGGAGTCTGATGCATATTACCTGGAGACTCTAGTTAACTTTAAGTAGTATAAACATCTTTGAATTTAATCTTTCAATTCTTGAACAACAGCATGCCCAAGGGTGTTTAATCAACTGACACATTTTTAGGGATTTTTTAATATTCCTATCACTTTTGACTTCAAATTTTTATTCCATGTTGCTTACAAAATAGCTATCACCTAAATATTTATTAACCATTGTTTTAATACATAAAATTGGTCTATCCAGCATAATATACCACTTGTGATTAAGAATAGGGATTCTATAAGTCTACAATAGTTTCAAATATTTTCAAAGTCTTATACTCTGCAATTACCATTTTGCTTCACTGTATTTCCCTTTTCAGTAAGTGGGGATTGATGTCTCCTAGGATGACAGTGATTCTTTGTTTTCACTCAACTCTCTCAATGTGTGTTTGGGGAGTAGGATATACGTTGCAAATGTATTTACTCTTAATTTGGAACCTAGGGAAATGTTCCTTTTCTTTACTTTTCTTCTTTTCAAAGTCATTTTAAAATTTAAAATGATTTCTATGTTTTAATACTGTCTTAAACTATGTTTTGTGTACTATAATTTAGAATGCACAGGTTTCCTTGGTCACTTTTGTATGTGTCATGCTTGTATCCCTTTGCTTTCAGTATGTGTGTATCCTTAGATTTAGAGTATACTGTGGACTACCTAGAGTTGTAATTTTTAGAGGTAATTCAGATAGCCAAGGTTTGTTTTCATCAAAATTTTGTAATCTTGAATTTGCCAATAAAAATATCTAAAAATGAAGAATCTCCTACTCATACTTTGTATGAGGATCACCTTGATTTCACTTTTAAAAAAAATCAATATATTTGTGTCTTTTCAAAACTATATTATTGTTACAGGTATATATGTCTATTAACAGTTTTGCTTTTCTTTTCGTTCAAATTCTATTTCAATTTTTTTTGTGTCCCATTATTACAATAAAATCAATTGTTTGAGCCAAGAAATGTTTAGAATTTCATATGACTTGTGTTGCTGTGCACAGTTACATTTCAGTATGAAGGACTACATTTCATACTTTTTGGAGAACAGATCTAGTGTTGATGAATAGTGTGTGCATTTATATCTCTAAAGTCTTTATTTTCCTTCTCTTTTGAAAGATAGTAGCTGTGAATATAATGTTTTGGTTGATAATTTTATCCTTCCATCCCTTGAAAATAGCCCTGAATTCCATTCTGTGTTGTGAAGTTTTGACTAAGGATTTTACAATTATGTAGTTACACATTTCTAGGTGACCCAACTTTTTCTCTTGGATGCTCTGAATATTCTCTGTAAGTTTTAAAACTTGGATTAAAACATGCTTTGAGTCTTTACAACTTAGAGCTGTTTTGGATGTTTTATTTTTCTTATTTTCTGAGATGCATTTATTAGTACTGGAAAGAGAACTCCCACTTTACATTTTTTACCTTGGCTGGCCTTGAAATTTTGATCCTTGTGTCTCAAATCCATATAAAACTTGGAACATGATCTCAAACACTATCTCACACGTTACACAATTAATTTTAAATGGAATAAAAGTGTAAATATGAGAATTGGGACTACAAGATTCTTGGCAGAAAACATGTAAAAATCTCATAACCCTGCATTGAACAATAGATTCATAGAAAAGACAAATTTTCTTTGTTTCTTTTTGGTACCAGGGATTGAACACAGGGGAGCTTAATTACTGAGCAACATTCCCAGCCCTTTTAAAAATTTTACTTAGAGACCAATTGCTAAGTCTGGCTTTGAACCTGTGATCCTCCTGCCTCAGCCTCCCAAACTGCTAGGATTATACGCATGTGTCAAAAGATACTGCTTATAGTGCCACATATTTAGAAAGTATCTACAGGATTTTAGATATGAGGTTTATGATGTGGCATAATAAATTTTGTGAAGGGTAAAGAAAAATATATTTATAATTTAGCCAATATGTTTTTTTAAACTATAGACTTCATCTAGGCTTCCGTATATACTATTTGAAATTTCACTGTCCCCAATGGGGACTTCTATCTGAAAAACTCCAACCACGTTTACCTTGTATAAGTCAAACCTGCACATCCATTTTTCTTAATCTATAGACTTAAATAAAATTGAAATTTCTCAAGAGTAAATATTATTCCTCTGGAGCCAAATGATCCATAGCATTGTGTGGAATCATATTAGCTGAAGGGCTGTAAAAGAAATAATATTAACTAATTAACTTCTTACCCCAAATAACATCTGTATACTTGTCGCTTCTTCATGTAGTCATGAATGCATTGTTGAGTCACAAAAAAGAGAAATACAATAATTTTGTGGGCATATTTTTAGCAAGTTATGAATTATCATGAAAATGGTTCTCATTTTCACCGAACCCACAGAAGTATCAACAGAGTCAAGATTAAGCCTATTACATTCAGAAATGTCTTTGTTCCTTTAATAATTATTTGTTGGTACAGAAAATTGAACTCTGGGGTGCTTTACCCCTGAGCTACATCTCCAGTGCCTTTGTTCATTTTTACATCTTATTTTTTATTAGTGAATTTCAGTTACACGTAACATTAAGGTTTATTTTGACATGAAATCATACCGCTTTTAAACAGGGATTATTCTGAGTGGTGTGATTAAAATAAATACAAATATTATATAGTCATAACCACATCCAAAGTAATGAAAATTTCCTCAACTGTTTTTTATGACTTTTATGCTTCTAGCTATTACACAAAGGACTTTGATCCTTTTTTAAATTTTATTTTTGTACATGATGTGATGTACATATCCAAATACATTTTTTCTTCTTGTGGATATCTAGTCATCTCAGGGGCATTTTTGCTTTAGCTTTCACTCTTGAAAAATATAAGCACTATGTGTGTGTGTGTGTTTGTGTGTGTGTGTGTGTATGTGTGTGTGTGTGTATGTAATCCCTCTGAACACCAGTTACAAATTGCTGCCCATGCAGGTCAGGAAAATTGCTGCCCACACAGTCACAAATTGCTGCCCCCGACCTGTAAAGTCAGCTGAACTTAAGGGCACTCCTGTGAATTTCCAGGGACACCAAATAAAACATAGACACACTTTATCTTTACACAAGCTTCAGGACTTCTTCCCTGCTCTTGGCCTCAGGCTCCCCAAAAGGGAGGGCAAGAGAAAATCATGAGAGGCTTGTGAGAAAGTGACCAAATTCAGAAGAGAGCTTTTATTGTGGTACTCTTGTTCTTAGAAAGTTCTATTCAAAAAGGCCAGAGGTGGCAGAGTTACAAGGGATATATGAGGGTAAGTCAATCCTCATGAATAATGCTTACATCTGAAGACCCATCTCTCTATCTAAGCTGGGAAAAAACCCAAGTCACCACAAATGTAGTGACTGGTCAGAGCCTCCTGCTTCAGGACTGGAAGGCATGAGTCATTCAGAAGGGCTTCCCACATATCTGTCCTTCTTTCTTTGAAAAAGCAGGTGATGGGTCATTATTATGAGTTCCTGAATTCTTCTTCTAGGGGCACAACATCCTACAATTATAACACAAGAGAGAATAAGTAGCAGTGAGAATAATACAAGGATATACCATGCAGAGTGATTAAGAATGTTTCTAGGGTTAAAGCTGTTCAATTCTTTAAGTATTTGATCAGCTAAAGAAGTAGGATCTGAAAAATGAATCTTACATTTTTGTATCTTGAATCTGATGATGCAGCTCCAAAAGATCCAAGCATTATTCTGACAAATATCCAACAAATGGTTTTGAAGCTTCTTCCAATACCATTAAGAAGCATTGCATTTGGCAGCAGTAACACACACACATACTTATAGCTAGCATGACATTTAGGTCTTTCCTTGAATTTCAAAGTGGAAAGTTCATTAACTATATTCATGACAGCAGTCTCTAAGGCATTTACCGTGGTCTCAATGCTTTCATCAACATTTATTTGATTGTGAAGAGCCTTGGAAGTATTCTGAGCCAAATAATTAAGAAAATTTGCATGTTGAATATTTGAGATATGGCCACCAAAGCTGTCACCATGGAATCAATAAAAGAAAACAAGGGAACAACTCTCACTGTTATGAGTCCAAGAGCACACTTAGGTCTCGCTAGCTGGGTGTGTATTTGTTGTAAGACTTGAAAAGCAGCATCAGCCTACCATGGCTCTGAAATATTTCCTGGTAATAAGACAAAGGAGGGCTGATGTAGCATCATCGTTCCTTTTTCTCTATTATTTCTGGTTGTACAACTAGTTAAATTACATTTACTATATGTTACAAGATATCTATCATCTTCCCTTTTAACTATTACATTTCCTGTAATTAAAACAAAAGGAGATTGAACACAGGCCCATGAGCCGTAGCAAGAACCTTCCTGTTACCGTTCTTCCCTACAAAGTCTGGTAAAGCTTTGTCAATAAAATGTAAGAATTCTGAGGCAGCAATTAAGCGCCAAACATCTTTCTGAATGCCACCTTCCCTGAAGGTAAGGATGCTACTAACTAATCCTCCAGGATTCATGGCATTACCCTTGCATAACTGCCTTTTGTCAATTTTAGGAAACCAGTCCAAAATATACCCACCATTTCTACAACCTTATGCTGTACTTGAAAAGTACAAATAAAATTTAAAGTTTCTAGGATTAATGATAAAAATGAAAAAGAGATGGAGGGTGCCAGATCTCTAGACTCTGGAATATAAGCAATTAAAGACAGACTTATTTGCAATTTTGCCTTGAGCATAGTGGTAGGATTATGATGTCTACCCCCCCCCCATTGGTATGGGGTACAATGAGAATTTGAGCACAAATCACAGATTTTTTATATATTTCAAAACAGCCCATCAACAAACTCAACATTAAATTTAAAAGAAAAAAAAATAAATCTCCATTGTTTAGGTCAAGCCCTAGCTACTAGAGATAGATGGATCCTGAAGGATGAGTGGCTTAGGTGAAAGAAGAGCAGACAGGACTATAGTTGCAAGTTATGAGCAGCCTTCAGAATTACCCGCTGCCCCTAGGGGGGCCTTTATTTTTAAACATTTTTTACAAGTGTTTTTTCATGTAGTTAATGGATAGCTTCAAAACTCAATATTTCTTTGATTTACATAATTTTTAAGAGTTACAATATTTTCAGATATATATTAATTACCTAAGATATTGAGTGCATTGTTTAAAATATTTTCCTGTAACCTTTGCCAATCACAATTAAGCTTTTACATTTTCACCTCAATCAATAAGTGCTAGACTACACTGCTAGACTACACTACTCGACTACATGTATCTTGACCTATTAACTTTTAAATTTAAAGCACATGTATAATTATATCATTAACCTTTAACTTTAAAGCATACCTATGATTATTGGTAAGATTTCTTACTTGTAAAGTCCCAATAAAACACTTAAAGTAGTTAAAGCCTATTACTTAAAAGCACTTTTCTGAAGTGCTTCTAAAATGAATGTATATTAATTTTATATTATTCTATTTTTAATTCCAAAGGTAATTTTCTTTTTCATATGACCTATTTAACTGCTTTCTTTAAGAGTTTCGTTGATATTTTTCCAAAATTGCAACTATTCTTATGTTTTTGTAATCTTTACAAAAGAGCAGGCTCTTCAACACAGCCCATTTACCATTAATATTAACAATGTGTTTCCCATTTTTATCATGAATTCCTGTGTAAGGCAAAGGAGGGCCTGTTAGTGAGGGGAAATGTATGTTGCACAGATTGTAGATTTAGAATGTGGGGCTTAGTACCAATTGTTAAGTTTTTCTCAAGAACCTTGAGATTTGTAAGATTTTCTTCATAAATTTTTGAGGAATAACACTATTGTTTGTGTCCTGAGAGATATTAAAACACATCTCAGGCATGTCTTAAATGTATCTTTAGTCTCATTTGGGGAATTTTCCTGCCATTTCCATCAACATGTACTTTTATTATTGATTGATGTATACTCTATTATCCATATCATGAGTATCATAAACAATACATTTAACCTTCGCCATGGTTTCAGTTTCCAAATGGTGTAGCTCTGCCATGGCATCCCCCATGCTGAAACCCTGTCAGACAGAGGATGCAGGAATAACTTAACCACATTATCTATAAGACACCAGATATTTTCCATATGACTTCTGTGGAACTTGTGATTGAATCTTGAGTTCCAGCCTATGGTGGGTCAATTAATTGTCACTGGATAACAGTCATTCTAGAACTTATTGGCTCACTCGACCCCTGAGACAAATCCCCAGCAGTATTTTGTATTTTATTTAAAGAAGTGCTTAGCACTTCTCCATTGCTGAAGCTGGAATGGAACTCATGATCCTTCTGCTTCAGCCTTCCAGGACCCTGGGATTACAGGAGTACACCACTGCACTCAGCTCTGTTCACAATTTTAATGCCAGCATTCCCTCTTTGCCTTATCAACTACTTTTATGCTATATTTCAAATGGATGCAGTATTTCTAATTTTTCCTCCAAGAACTGGATGACAGTTTATAGATTTTGCTTTCTCTTTGTGAGCATTTCACATGAGATAAAAGCAGACACAATGAGATTATTAGAAGTGATGTGAAGGAAGAAAAAGGTGACACTTTAAAGAGAGAGAATGTGTCCTCTCTGTAAAGAGAAGAGCATGGCTCTCTTTCTCTCCATTTTTATTAGAGATCTAAAAAAAGATTCTAAAGAATCCTGCCCAGGTACACTTTTTGACTTTGGACTGACAGCAGGATAATATCAAACTCTCAAGGATCCAGTGCCATGAAAACTTTAGGTTAATTAGCCTCATGTTCATGATTTATAACTGAATTCTTAATCATAAACTCTTGCAGATTTTATGGTTAGTAGAAATTATCTTTATTTCCCTGAGTTCCAGAATCTGGTCTTTAACAAAATCACGAAAGTCTTCCCTTTAGTGTAACTTGCGTTCCTCTTACAAACATTATTTTGAAACTGCATTTCTCCTGCAGACAATAGTTTGTTAAAGAATGTAACACATCCTGTCCAGTTAATCCAGAAAGGATGCAAGTAAATTGCTTATTGGAAAATAAAGCATAGGGTCAATGTGTTGGGCCTATTTATTTATTTATTATGCTGTGTGTTGAAATCAGAGCTAGTTGACCACTGAGCTACATCACCAGCTCCTTTTTTATATTTTATTTAGAGACATGACCTCATTGATTTGCTTAGTGGCTGGCTGATACGTTGCTGAGACTGCCTCTAAATTCATGATTCTCCTGTCTCACCCTCCCAAGCTGCTAGGAATACAGGTATGTGGCACCATACCCAACCTACCATTTACCTTAAAGGTACTTCAGTTCTTTTACCAGGTTCTGTGAAAAATACTACAATGAAAATATAGTCTTTTCTATGATCTAATGACTCCAATTTTTTTAGATACATACCCAGAATTACTACTACTGAATCATATGACATTTTTATTTTAACTTATTGAAGAACCTTAATACCATTTTCAAAAATAGCTCCCTCTCCACGCATCAGGGAAACCTTAAGAGCCCCTCCCAGCTCTCCCGAGAGTGCTACAGCCAGCCCGAGGGAGTCAGAGGTGGTGCGGGACTGCCCTCCTTCCAGGGCTGGCTGCCGAGGTCTCTTGCACCAGCTACGGGGGTGTGGCTACCGGAGGGCAAGCAAAATTCACTGAGGATTCTCAGCACCAAGCTCTACAAGCTTAGGGTCTGAGGGAATAGCAATCTGGAGGAGTGAGCCCAGTCGTTCATGATAACAGGGCTCCCGGGAGCAGCAGACCTGGCCTGTAGCCAGTATTGTGGCGAGAGGGGCCTGGCTAGAGGAAAAGTGGAAGTGTTTGGACACAAGAGGAGGCCCTAGGCACTCAGGATTGGAGACTCGCCCAGTCTGGGAGGAGCTGCTGCACAGTGATTGGTTCCCGCGTACTGACGGGAAAGACTTGACCTGGGGGGCACAGCGCCACCTAGAGGAAGAGAAGTTAATCAAACTCTAAGACGGCATTTATTAGTCTTTTTTATTGTTGTTGTTGTTTTTTTTTTTTTGTTATTGGGGTTTTTCTTTCATCTTCATTTTTCAATCTTGTTTTCTCTTTCTTTTCTCTTTTTTTTCCTTCTTTCTCTTCTAATCTCAATTTTAATTTTTTTTAATTATTATTAATATTTTTTAAAATTTTTGTTCTTTTTTAGTTCCTATTCCTTTCTTCTTTTGTCTTTTCATTTTTCTTATCCCCCCTACCTTGAATTCTACCTGCCAACTCACATTCTCCTTAGTGACTTCTTCCCTTCCCTTCTAATACCTTTCCTCCCTAGCATCAAATAAATTTATAGGAAAATAACAGTAACCCAGCAGTCAACCAGAACAAGAAGCAGCATGAGCAGCTTCAAGAAGCAAGGAAGAAGAGGAGTACAAGCAATGCAGGACAGCCTAAATATTCAGGAGGACCTAGAGTCATCAGAAAAATGGTCATATAAAGACCTCAAGGAACACCTTAGACAGATGGAATGGAACCTCAAAGAGGATACGAGACAGCAAATTCAAGCAGCGAAAGAACACATTGAGAATGAGTTACATAAACAGCTAAAAGAAGAAGTTAAGCATCTTTATAAGGAGATAGAGATTATAAAAAATAATCAAACAATAATTCTAGAAATGAAGGAAACGATAAACCAAATTAAAAACTCAATCGAGAGTATCACTAACAGAGTGGAGCAAGTAGAAGCCAGAACGTCAGATAATGAAGACAAAATATATCAACTTGAAAAGAGTCTAGCCAACTCAGATAGGCTGGTAAAAAATCACGAGAAAAACATCCAAGAGATTTTGGATAACTTAAAAAAACCAAACTTACGAGTCATCGGGATAGAGGAAGGCACAGAGATCCATGCCAAGGAAATGAATAACCTGCTGAATGAGATAATTACAGAAAACTTTCCAGAAATAAAAAAGGACACAGATATACAAATTGTAGATGCATACAGGACACCGAGCACACAAAATCACAGTAGACCAATGCCAAGACACATTGTTATGAAGCTATCCAATATACAGAACAAGGAGAAAATATTAAAAGCTACAAGAGAAAAGAGACAGATTACATTTAGGGGTAAACCAATAAGGTTGACAACGGATTTTTCATCACAGACGCTGAAAGCGAGAAGATCCTGGAACAACGTATTTCAAACACTGAAAGACAATGGATGCCAACCAAGAATTCTGTATCCAGCAAAATTAAGCTTCAGATACGACAACGAAATAAAAATCTTTCATGATAAACAAAAGCTAAAAGAATTTGCAGCCAGAAAACCTGCATTGCAAAGCATTTTGAGCAAAACACTACACGAGGAAGAAATGAAAAACAATAACCAAAACCATCAGTGGGAAGTGCCTCAGTAAAGACAGAGGGCGAGGGGAAAGATATTCACGGAGAAACAAACTAAATATTAAAAAAAAAAAGAAGGATAAACATTCAAACATGGATGGAAGTTCAAACCATATATCAATAGTAACTCTGAATGTTAACGGCCTAAACTCTCCAATAAAGCGACATAGGCTGGTATCATGGATTAAAAAAACAAATCCGACAATATGCTGCCTCCAGGAGACACATCTGATTGGAAAAGACATACACAGGCTGAAGGTGAAAGGATGGGAAAAAATATACCACGCACACAGTTCTCGTAAGCAAGCAGGAGTGGTTATCCTCATATCGAATAAAATCGACTTCAAGACTAAGTTAATCAAAAGGGATAAAGAAGGTCATTATATACTGTTAAAAGGAACCATTCACCAACAAGACATAACAATTATCAATATTTATGCACCAAACAATGGTGCTGCGACATTCATAAAACAAACTCTCCTCAAGTTCAAGAATCAAATAGATCACAACACAATAATTATGGGTGACTTCAACACACCTCTTTCACCGTTGGACAGATCCTCCAAACAAAAATTGAATAAAGAAACTATAGAACTCAATATCACAATCAACAACCTAGACTTAACTGACATATATAGAATATATCAACCATCATCAAATGGATATACTTTTTTCTCAGCAGCACATGGATCCTTCTCAAAAATAGACCATATATTATGCCATAGGGCAACCCTCAGTAAATATAAAGGGGTGGAGATAATACCATGCATTTTATCTGATCATAATGGAATGAAACTGGAAATCAATGATAAAAGAAGGAAGGAAAAATCCTACATCACATGGAAAATGAACAATATGTTACTGAATGATCAATGGGTTACAGAAGACATAAAGGAGGAAATTAAAAAATTCTTAGAGATAAATGAAAATACAGACACAACATATCGGAATCTATGGGACACAATGAAAGCAGTTTTAAGAGGAAAATTCATCGCCTGGTGGTCATTCCTCAAAAAAAGAAAAAACCAACAAATAAATGAGCTCACACTTCACCTCAAAGCCCTAGAAAAGGAAGAGCAAAACAACAGCAAATGTAGCAGAAGGCTAGAAATAATTAAAATTAGAGCGGAAATCAATGAAATCGAAACAAAAGAAACTATTGAAAAAATTAACAAAACTAAAAGTTGGTTCTTCGAAAAAATAAATAAGATTGACAGACCTTTAGCCATGCTAACGAAGAGAAGAAGAGAGAGAACTCAAATTACTAACATACGGGATGAAAAAGGCAATATTACAACAGATCCTACAGAAATACAGAAGACAATTAGAAATTATTTTGAAAACTTATATTCCAACAAAATAGAAGATAGTGAAGACATCAATAAATTTCTTAAGTCATATGATTTGCCCAGACTGAGTCAGGAGGATACACACAATTTGAACAGACCAATATCAATGGATGAAATTGAAGAAGCCATCAAAAGACTACCAACCAAGAAAAGCCCAGGACTGGATGCATATACAGCGGAGTTTTACAAAACCTTTAAAGAAGAATTAAAACCAATACTTTTCAAGTTATTTCAGGAAATAGAAAAAGAGGGAGCTCTTCCAAACTCATTCTAAGAGGCCAACATCACCCTGATTCCGAAACCAGACAAAGACACCTCAAAGAAAGAAAACTACAGACCAATATCTCTAATGAACCTAGATGCAAAAATCCTCAATAAAATTCTGGCGAATCGAATACAAAAACACATCAAAAAAATTGTGCACCATGACCAAGTAGGATTCATCCCTGGGATGCAAGGATGGTTCAACATACGGAAATCAATAAATGTTATTCACCACATCAATAGACTTAAAGACAAGAACCATATGATCATCTCGATAGATGCAGAGAAAGCATTTGACAAAGTACAGCATCCCTTTATGTTCAAAACATTAGAAAAATTAGGGATAACAGGAACCTACCTTGACATTGTAAAAGCTATCTATGCTAAGCCTCAGGCTAGCATCATTCTGAATGGACAAAAGTTGAAGGCATTCCCTCTAAAATCTGGAACAAGACAGGGATGCCCTCTATCTCCACTTCTATTCAATATAGTTCTCGAAACACTGGCCAGAGCAATTAGACAGACGAAAGAAATTAAAGGCATAAAAATTAGAAAAGAAGAACTTAAATTATCACTATTTGCAGATGACATGATTCTATACCTAGAAGACCCAAAAGAGTCTACAAAGAAACTACTAGAACTAATAAATGAATTCAGCAAAGTGGCAGGATATAAAATCAACACGCATAAATCAAAGGCATTTCTGTATATCAGCGACAAAACTTCGGAAACGGAAATGAGGAAAAACACTCCATTCACGATATCCTCAAAAAAAATAAAATACTTGGGAATTAACCTAACAAAAGAGGTGAAAGATTTATATAATGAAAACTACAGAACCCTAAAGAGAGAAGTTGATGAAGATCTTAGAAGATGGAAAAACATACCCTGTTCATGGATAGGCAGAACTAACATCATCAAAATGGCGATATTACCAAAAGTTCTCTATAGGTTTAATGCAATGCCAATCAAAATTCCAACGGCATATCTTGTAGAAATTGACAAAGCAATCATGAAATTCATATGGAAAAATAAAAGACCCAGAATAGCAAAAGCAATTCTAAACAGGAAGTGTGATTCAGGCAGTATAGCGATACCAGATTTCAAAGTATATTACAAAGCAATAGTGACAAAAACAGCATGGTACTGGTACCAAAACAGGCGGGTGGACCAATGGTTTAGAATAGAGGACACAGAGACTGATCCACAAAGTTACAACTATCTTATATTTGATAAAGGGTCTAAAAGCATGCAATGGAGGAAGGATAGCATCTTCAACAAATGGTGTTGGGAAAACTGGAAATCCATATGCAACAAAATGAAACTGAACCCCTTTCTCTCGCCATGCAATAAAGTTAACTCAAAATGGATCAAGGAACTTGATATCAAACCAGAGACTCTGCGTCTGATAGAAGACAAAGTTGGATCCGATCTACAAATTGTGGGGTTGGGTTCCAAATTCCTTAATAGGACACCCATAGCACAAGAGTTAACAACAAGAATCAACAAATGGGACTTAATTAAACTTAAAAGTTTTTTCTCAGCAAGAGAAACAATAAGAGAGGTAAACAGGGAGCCTACATCCTGGGAACAAATCTTTACTCCTCACACTTCAGATAGAGCCCTAATATCCAGAGTATACAAAGAACTCAAAAAATTAGACAATAAGATAACAAATAACCCAATCAACAAATGGGCCAAGGACCTGAACAGACACTTCTCAGAGGAGGATATACAATCAATCAATAAGTACATGAAAAAATGCTCACCATCTCTAGCAGTCAGAGAAATGCAAATCAAAACCACCCTAAGATACCATTTCACTCCAGTAAGATTGGCAGCCACTATGAAGTCAAACAACAATAAGTGCTGGAGAGGTTGTGGAGAAAAGGGTACACTTGTACATTGCTGGTGGGACTGCAAATTGGTGCGGCCAATTTGGAAAGCAGTTTGGAGATTTCTGGGAAAGATGGGAATGGAACCACCATTTGACCCTGCTATTGCCCTTCTTGGACTATTCCCTGAAGACCTTAAAAGAGCATGCTACAGGGATACTGCCACATCGATGTTCATAGCAGCACAATTCACAATTGCTAGACTGTGGAACCAACCCAGATGCCCCTCAGTAGATGAATGGATAAAAAAAATGTGGCATCTATACACAATGGAGTACTATGCAGCAATAAAAAATGACAAAATCATAGAATTTGCAGGGAAATGGATGGCACTAGAGCAGATTATGCTTAGTGAAGCTAGCCAATCCCTAAAAATAAATACCAAATGTCTTCTTTGATATAATGAGAGCAAGTATGAACAGAGCAGGGAGGAAGAGTAGGAAGAAAAGATTAACGTTAAACAGAGACATGAGATGGGAGGGAAAGGGTGAGAAAAGGGAAATTGCATGGAAATGAAGGGAGACCCTCATTGCTATACAAAATTACATACAAGAGGTTGTAAGGGAATGGGAAAATAAACAAAGAGAGAAATGAATTACAGTAGATGGGGTAGAGAGAGAAGTTGGGAGGGGAGGGGAGGGGGGATAGTAGGGGATAGGAAAGGTAGCAGAATACAACAATTACCAATAGGACATTATGTAAAAATGTGGAAGTGTAACCGATGTGACTCTGCAATCTGCATTTGGGGTAAAATTGGGGGTTCATAACCCACTTCAGTCCAATGTATGAAGTATGTTATGTCAAGAGCTTTGTAATGTTGTGAACAACCAATAAAAAAAAAAGAAAAAAAAAAGAAAGAAAGAAAAACAAAAAATAACCAATGGAATATTAGTCAGGTTGAAAGTAGGCTAAAATTATGGCATTTTCTAGTAAATGCTTGGAGTTGGAGAATATCATGCTAAGTGAAATAAGCCAGTCTCGCAAAATCAAAGACAGATGTTTTCTCTATTATGCTGATGCTAATTCAGGAGGGAGGGGGCACTGGGGCAGAATCGCTTTACCTTACATTAGGGTGAGGGAAGTGATGGGAGGGAGGGGAGAGGGATGTGGGAATAGGAAAGATAGTAGTAGATTGAAAACAGACATCATTACTGGATGTATATATATTTGACTACATGACTAATATGATTCTGCAACATGTACACTCAGAAAAATGAGAAATGATATCCCATCGAAGTATGATATACCAAAGTGTGTGTGTGTATATGTATGTGTGTGTGTGTGTGTGTGTGTGTGTGTGTATATATATATATATATATATATATATATATATATATATATATATATATATTCTACTGTCATGGGGATCAAAGAGGGTCTGGGGATGTGGCTTAGTGGTTAAGAACCCCTTGTACTAAAATGAGTGAGAGAGAAAATAGAAAGACAAATCAGAAGGCAGGATGGATCCACACAATTCCAACAAGTTTCCCATAACTCCTGCCCTCATTACCAAGTACTTAGGGTCTGTGTGATATTGGTACATCTGTGAAAACTTGAAAAAAAATATTTTTTCTTATGATCTGGAGACATAAAAATGGGCTTGCAAATTGCTACCAGGCCTGGTAGAATGGATTGGAAACAGTAGTCCCATCCCATAGAATTCCAAAGTTATTACTTTAATTGAACCACTTCAGCTGAGTTCCCAGCAAATGTGACTGCCATTGGGGTAAAGGTTCAGAGACCACATTGCTCTATTTTTAGATGAGTGTGAGGTCAGCCTGGGCAACAGAGTCCACCACTGTCTCAAGAAAGAGAAAAGAGGGGGAGCCTTGGTGAGGATGTAGCTCAGTGATAAAGCAACCATGAGTTCAATCCCCTGTGGAGACCAGTGACAGTGATTGGGAGACAAGTGTCTGAGATGGAGGTCTCTAATGACGTAATGGCAGTGGCATGCTTGGTGACTGGAAAAGTTTCTATGCAAAAGTATAGGATGCCTGGTTGCTATGGTAATGCTCTCCATGGGCGAGACTATGTTGTGGGAGACTTTTCAGGTTTGACCTTATTCTCAGGCACAAAGTTCCTTGCTAAGTCAACCACATGGTTCACCAGTTCCACTGTTTTAAAGGAAGCTTTAAAATAACTTTAAAGGATGGACTTTCTTGAGAGCTGCAGGGTGCTCTTAACATTGCACATTCCAACTATAGAATGTAACTGAGGAAATAGCTGCATACTGTTGCTAACTGTGTAACTTTCATAAATACAAAGAATAATGCTTACATAGTCTTTAATATGATCAATGAAAGATACACAATAAAGATTGCTGGTGTAATTCTTTTTTTCTTTTCTTTAGAGTTAATTTTTAATATTTGTTCATTTATATTTTTAGTTTTTGGTGGACACAACATCTTGTATTTTATTTATATGTAGTGTTGAGGATCAAACCTAGTGCCCCACACATGCCAAGTGAGCACGCTACCACTTGAGCCACATCCCCAACCCTCCTGGTATAATTCTTTAGACCTGCTGCTCCATCATAGAGCAGTGCTCCACCCGATCCCAGATGTTGTATCTTCTGCATGTGTGACTCTTTATTTCTTCCAATGTCCCATCAAAACCTGCCAGAACCTGCTAGTTTGGCCACACTTGTCACAGCAAATCCCAATAGCAAAAATAAATAAATAAACACCATCAATCTCTAATTAAATCACTTCATATGTTTTTTGATATGTTAAAATAAGGTATATGGAAACTAAAAATTCCTATAAAATCTGATGTACTTCTCAGAATATTTAATAGTCTAACATTTTCTAATTCATTAAATATGAAAAAATCAGAGTTCTATCTGGACATCCTGAAATGTTTAAACATAGTCACTGATAATCACAGAGGAAAAAATAAAATACCAACTACAGAAATACAGATATTCTCTATCTCACCATTTGCCTTGGGTAGATTACTGCTACTTTGATGATCTGGTCCCATCTGTAAGTATCCATACCCAATTCCAAATATAATGAAAGTTACTAATCCTATCTGATCAACAACTGGTATATATTTTGGCCTCAGAATTGGCTAATATTTTGTTTTCCCTATTTCAATAGCATTCTAATGCAATTTGTCCTTATCACTAACAGGACCAAATAAATTTTCAGACTACTCATCAACTTTTCAAAAATGACCTGAGCAGAGACTCACAGCATCACGTTTTTTGCAGGAGCACATCGTAAATTGCTGACATCCTCCTCCAAGGTTGCTTGACACTCCTTAAAGACAGGAAAATCTGACACCTTTTAGACTGCACTGGACCAGGTGGTAACGTGTTCTTCACTTATCAGTTTCACTTGAGCTCCCCAATTACATCATCTATAAATCAGAGACCTCCATATGGAATTCCTCCACCAAAAGGCTCTGAAAAGACAGACACGTTTAGCACCTTCAGAGACTCCTGCAAAATAGAAGCTTTCACAAACTCTTTATGATAAGGACATTATGGCCACTTGTGATGACTACCAATTACTGAGGTTCCCAGAGCAGGAAGCTGCCCCTCATGGACCTTGCTATATTATTATTTTTAAAAAACCATACACTTGATTTTTATTGAATTGGTGAACTTTACAGAGTTCCTGAATTAGTAAACCATGCCTGAGAATCCAAAGATGAAAACAATATAATGGACAAGCCCATCCACCCATCATACGGTTTATTAAAACTTGGTTTCTAATGCAGTTTTCTTGGGGGTACTGGGAATTGAACTCAGTGGCACTCAACCACTATGCCAACTCCCAGCCTTCTTTTTTATTTATTATTTGAATTACTTCTTAGAGATGGTCTCACTGAGTTCTTTACTCCTTGTTATCCAGGGAGGCCACCTTACAAATCACAACCTTTGAGCTAAGGTTGTGGTTCAGTGGTTGACAATGTGCCTAGCATGTGGGGGGCACTGGGTTTGATTCTTAGGAAAAAAAATTATATATATATAATTTTTAAGAAAATGAAAAGATGGGCTGGGGATGTGGCTCAAATGGTAGCGTGCTCACCTGGCATGTGTGGGGTGCTGGGTTCAATCCTCAGCACCATATAAAAATAAAATAAAAATATTGTGTCCACTGAAAACTAAAAAAATAAATATTAAAAAATTCTTTCTCTCTTTAAAAAAGTGGAAAAAAAATCACAATCCTCCTGCCTTAGAATCTTGAGCCACTGGTATTTCAGTTGTATGCCACAGCACCTGGGGATTCTCAAGAATTTTGAGTATTTCAGAGTCTTACATAAAATATTAACAATAGTGGAATCTAAGCCTGCTCCAAGTCTTTAAAACTTCTAGTACACTGTACCATTAAATAAATCTCTCCATGTTTATCTCAGTTTGTTCCACGTAAGCATCACACTACAAAAGTTTGTGAGAAAATGCATACATGAAGGAAAATATGTGGTTCAAGGTCCAAGAGGTTACTTGTTATTATGTTTGGCCCCCAAATTATGTCTTTGGTATGACAAAGAATATTTTAATTCTCATTTAATCATTGTACATTCTCACTATTTGCTCAGCTACAAACCCAAATCCATCAGAAGGTAGCCATCCACCTGCCAGCTCACATGACAACACTACTTTCCAAAAGGGACAAGCAGGTCCTGTCAGGAGATTCTGTAGCCCTCCTAAAAGTCTGATTCCTGCACTGATGTACTCACCAAGACTGAACTCCTACAAAGAATGCCCACACCCCAGGACAGTTGCATTCACTCCAGTCCTTCACACTGCCCAGGAGCAAGCCTGTAACTACTGCCTTTGGCAAATAGATTTATTACAAAGAAGTCCAGACTGCATCAAGTGCTCACACACATCTATGCAATATTTCTACTAAATCAAAAACGAAAAACTGGGAAATTGCCACACTGACTAATTAGTTGCAAAGAAAGTTTTTGGAAATCCTGGAAAGCGTTCAAAACTATCTTTTAAAGATGAAATTTTACTGGATGGCTTATGCTGTATTTATCAAAAACAGAATGGCCACAGCACACTCTTTTGCCATTCCTCTCCAAATAAACACGGAGACACAGCAAAAGGCTGGAACAGAGATAGCAGTGACAGTCAACCCATCTTTGGCATGTTGGCAAACTTCAACATTTGGACACAAGTATGTAAGGAACTCTTACCAATGATCACACAAGATCCATGACACCTGAATAGGTTGTGGGTGAGGTTTTGCTCAGGAGGCTTTGAATCCTTAGGACAAGTAATTGAATCCTTCAGCCTGAGCAGAAACAGCCCTTTCCAAAGCAAGTACTGCACAATATCACCTGATTGGAGGCTGTAGCTTTATTAGTGATGTAGGGGACATGAGGCTAGACACCCAAGGAATGTTTCAGGAGCAAATTGATTAGCTGCAGGGTTCCGAGGGGTATCACTTAAAATTTTTTGGATCACTGCTTGGAATTTCATTGATCTTTATTTACATCCAGTGGGACAGGGATGGAGGTTTATATTTTTGTAGGGTACACATAAAGGTGTTTTTGTTGTTGTTGTTGTTTTGATTAGTTCACAGAAAGTGCTTTGTGTACCGATTGTAAGACTGGTCAGAGGTCTTCCAAACTTTGCCACAAAAGCAGAAGTCTGTGTTATAACCCACATTGAGATTTTTGCAAAATCTTTTCCTGACATTCTGTTGAAAGAAAATTATGGTGAAGGTCTCTTGAGAAGCTTATTTAAGATTATTTGGTGGAGAGGGGAGTGCCGCTATATTAGGACATCAGACTGAGATGCTCCTTACCAAGCCTTTGGTCATGTAGTGTGTATAAAGAAAACCATCACACAATTTTTTTCCAGGGCTTCAGAGGTACTCTAAAACACAGAGAGAAATCAAGCCTGGGTTTTCTGGCATATCCCACCTAAGTATTATTCATGGGGAGAAAACCTAAGTTGGATGTAGTTTTTTTAAAAAAAAAATTCACTGGTATAAAAGACCTTTAAGAAGGAAGAGATCAGCTGCAATTGTGGAGGAGACACCTGCAGAGCTACATCTGCTGATGTGGTTATCAGTGGGGTCCACATTCACAGCAGCAGCAAACTCACCACCTGAGCTACGGAGCGTTCAGTGCTACAATGCCTGCCTAGCATGCACAAGGCAGGATTCGGTCCCCAGAACTGGAAAAAGAAAAGAGAAAGCAACTCAAGTATGGGGCAAAATATATTTTGAGAAAGTGCCTCTCTAAACAATATACACAAATGACATTATTTATAATGCTCTTTAATGTGCCTACGTACAGCACAATACATGAGCCTTAGAACAAGCACAAGTGACAAGAGTGGTGGTCCCAGAGTCATCAACAGATCAATAAGCAATCAAGGAAACGGAAGAGGCCAGCTGCAGGGTACACAGACACATCCCTATGGTCCCAGCTGCCAGCCTCACCCTATCTCAAAAAATAACAATTAAAAGGACTGTGGATAAACTCAGTGGTAGAGCACTCCTGGGTGAAATCTGAACAAAGAAAGAGAGGAAAGAAGTTCAGAAGAGCCATTTCACCAACCTGTACCAAAGGCTGGAGTGGAGAGGCCTAAACTAACATACACAACATGTAATGAAACATTAGACACAAAAGACTTAAAATACAGGAAAATGGAATCTAACAATAAGAGAGATTTAACCCAGAAAAATATGTTGCTTTCAAATCTTCATGCTGATGCAATGCTCCTCTCCAACCCAGGGTGCAGTTTTGTTACCTCTGAATACATTAAAAAAAAAAAAAAAGAAATGAAGGCACACACCATTTTCACACACCTACAGTGGCTATCTCAAAATAAATAAACAAAATGAAACAAAATAAAATTTTCCTCAAGTCTGAACAAGTTCAAATGGATCTGAAACAAGCAAAGTTCTCACCACATTTCTACATACAGGGCTTTTCTCCAGTGTGATTTCTTAAATGCTGTTCAAAGGAACCTGGAAAGTTAAAAGTGTTACTGCAATTTTTAAAGATAGAAAAAGGATATTCACAGATGTGAATTCTTTTATGCCTTTGGAGAAAACTCAGAAAGCTGAATACTGCCCCACATGGCTTATCCTCAGCATTTTCTACAGTATGAGTCCTTTCATACAACTGAACAAAACTAGAATGGCTGAACCCTTTATATTTCTTACTTGCATAGGATTTATTCTTTTTATTCCAAAACAAAATCCCCAGTCCTTAGGAGAAAAAAATGAGAAAACTAGAAGATTTCCCACATTTCTCACATTCACAGGGCTTCTCTGCATGAGTGTTTTCATATATAAGAAAGGAAACGAAGCTGACAGAATGTAGCAAATCCCCCAAATTCAGAGGGTTTGTTTTTCAATGTGAGTGAAATGGCTTTGAAGGCAACAGGGAAAATGGAATGATTTGTGATATTTTTCACATTTAATGAGTTATTCAGTTGGATGTGGTGGTGTATGCCTTTAATTCATGAGACTCGAGAGGCTGATTCTGAAGAATCAATGTTGGAGGCTAGCCTCAGCACCTTAGGAAGATCCTAAGAAACTCAGCAAGTCCCTGTCTCAAAATAAAAAGTAAAAAGGAACTGGAATGTAGCTCAGTGGTAGAGCACCACCAGACTAAATCCCCAGTGGATCGATTTCTCTCTCTCTCTCACACACACACACACACAAACACACACACACACACACACATTTTCAGCAGTGTGAGCCTCTCTTGTCTTTGAGGATGACATGAAATACTTATTTACCATATTTCATATTCAAAGGGTTTTTCTCCAGTAAACTTCCTACATGTATATGAGTGAAACAGTAATAACAGAAGAGTTTACCAATTGTTTTCATGCATACAATTTTTTTTTAAAGAGAGAGGAGAGGGAGAGAGAGAGAGGAGAGAGAGAATTTTAATATTTATTTTTCATTTTTTGGCAGACACAACATCGTTGTTTGTATGTGGTGCTGAGGATCGAACCCGGGCCGCACACATGCCAGGCGAGCACGCTACCCCTTGAGCCACATCCCCAGCCCTCATGCATACGATTTCTATGCAGTATGTGTTCTTTCACATGTGTGAAGCAGACAAGATGTGACAAAGGCTTCTCCACTTTGTTGATATTCATTGGGCTTCTCTCCAGTATACATTCTTCCATGTCTATGAAGGTCACTGGATCTAGCAAAGGCTTTGCCACACTGCTTACATTCTTAGGGCTTCTCTCCAGTATGAGTTTGTTCATGTGAGTGAAGGTTAGTGGACTGAGTGAAGGCTTTGCCACACTGCTTACATTCATAGGGCTTCTCTCCAGTATGAGTGCGTTTATGTATCCGAAGGTAAAAGGCAGTAGTGTAGGCTTTTCCACATTGTTGACATTGATAGGGCTTCTCTCCAGTGTGTGTTCTTCCATGTTTATGAAGCTGACGTGATGTAGCAAAGGCTTTGCCACACTGCTTACATACATAGGGCTTCTCTCCAGTATGAGTTCTTTCATGTATGTGAAGGTCACCGGATCTAGCAAAGGCTTTGCCACACTGCTTACATTCATAGGGCTTCTCTCCAGTATGCACTCTTCCATGTATTTGAAGTTCACTGAATCTAGCAAAGGCTTTGCCACACTGCTTACAATCATAGGGCTTCTCTCCAGTATGAGTTTGTTCATGTGAGTGAAGGTGAGAGGACTGAGTGAAGGCTTTCCCACACTGCTTACATTCATAGGGCTTCTCTCTAGTATGTATTCTTCCATGTCTGTTAAGCTGATGGGACATAGCAAAGGCTTTTCCACATTGTTTGCATTCATAAGGCTTCTCTCCAGTATGTGTTCTTCCATGTGCACGAAGCTGAGGGGATGTGGCAAAGGCTTTTCCACATTGTTTGCATTCATAAGGCTTCTCTCCAGTATGTGTTCTTCCATGTGCACGAAGCTGAGGGGATGTGGCAAAGGCTTTTCCACATTGTTTGCATTCATAAGGCTTCTCTCCAGTATGTGTTCTTCCATGTGCATGAAGCTGACAGGATGTAGCAAAGGCTTTTCCACACTGCTTACATACATAGGGCTTCTCTCCAGTATGAGTTCTTCCATGTGTGTGAAGGTCACCAGATCTAGCAAAGGATTTTCCACACTGCTTACATTCATAGGGCTTCTCTCCAGTGTGTGTTCTTCCATGTCCCTTAAGCTCATAGGATGTAGCAAAGGCTTTTCCACATTGTTTGCATTCATAGGGCTTCTCTCCAGTATGTATTCTTCCATGTTCATGAAGCCGACGGGATGTAGCAAAGGCTTTGCCACACTGCTTACATTCATAGGGCTTCTCTCCAGTGTGAGTTTTCTGATGTATTCTAAGTAATCTGAAATAAGCAAAGTCTTTCCCACATACATTACATTTGAAATGTGCATTCCCTGTGTGTGTGATCCTGTGCTTTTGAAGACTTGTGTGTGAAATAAAGGTTTGACCATCTTGTTTACATTCATAGAGTTTCTCTCCAGAATGAGTTCTTTCATGTCTTCTAAATAAAGAAGAGAAATGAAAGGCTTTCCCAAATACCTCACATTGAAAAGGTTTACCTCCACTGTGTGTTATCATGTGTCTTTGAACACCTGGGAGAGAAGAAGAGGCTTCACCACATTGTTGACATTCATAGGGTTGCCACCCAGTATGAGTTTCTTCATGTCTTGGAATGTCATTGGAACAACTGATGACTTTCCCACATACTGTACTTTCATTTGGTCTATCTCCAGTTTGTAACATTTGTGTGTGAACACTTTTGAGAGAAACCAGAGATTTCCTATATTGTTTAAATTCACATGGCTTCTCTTCACATTCCTCATGCCTATAGTATTTGTGTCCAGAGTGAGATGTGATGTGCCTATGAAGAAATGAAGAACATATGAAATCTTTTGCACACATAATGAAGTCACATGGATTTACTCTATTAAAATTTTTCTGTGTTTGAGTAAGAATTGGAATCAATTTGAAGGTTTTCCCACACTATTCTGTGGGGAAAGTTTGAAGTTTACCATAGGACTTCTTTGAAGAAGAAGTGACCAGCACATAATTGATACCTAACTCATTCACAGTTTTCTATTTATTTGTAGGTCTTTACATTTCTACCAACATCAGGTAAAGGCTAGATTTTCTGATTTGTTAAAGTTGCCTGAAAATAAAGAGATTGAAAGGAAACAATCCTTTGCAACACAGCTTCTCTATGGCTATTATTCACATAGTGATATTCACATATGCAATTTCATAGTACTTTTTGCATGTCAAATACTTTGAAAAGACTGAATACCTGTTACAGATAAGTACATATTTCTGGTAAAAAAATATTATAAGAATAAATACATTTCAAATTATGCATACTTCTTCAGTTGGTTTGCTTTAAAAATTATATGACAGTTCTCAGATTCCCTCACAAATTCCTCTTGTGAGACAGTTACCTTAGGTTGCTTTCAGAGTTTTCAATCTGATCTTCAGTGGTCTTGTCTTCCCACTTGTTTCCTAAAATGAGAACATAACAATCTTTATGAATCTTCAGGAGCTAGAAATGCATTGCCAAATTGTAGGTGCCATATATGCTTCAATAATTCATCAACTGATTTCCTTTTCACCTTCTACATAAACGACCAAAATAAACATGAGTTCTCTATTTGATTAATTTTAAAACCATCATTATTACCTATAGAAGCCAGGTTTCTCAGGACTTCCAGCATCACATCTCTATAAAGGTTCTTCTCGGAAGCATCCAGAAAAGCCCACTCCTCCTTGGTGAAGTTCACAGCCACATCCTCAAAGGTCACTGAGATCTAAAATATCCCACAAATGTATAGTGGAGGCCAGGAAAGATTGACAGCATGAGAAATCTGCACTCAACATGCATGATGTTCACATGATTCCCTGGCCTCCTGATTAATTCCATGATTTGGTCCATCAAATCTTTACTGCATTCAATTTCTTACACCCATTCCAACACTAGAATTTGGCTACTCAGAAGGCAAACATCATAGTGATTTATACATTTCCTTTGGTGAGTTCACAGGAAGTAAGACAGTATCCTAGATCACTACTAACTTCTTTAATGGTTGCACCTCTATTACATGTCCTAGAAACATCCTGTGTGGTACAGAGCTAATATAAGAACTTCTGATAGTACTTATCTTTAGAAGAGAAAGGGGATGAGCAGAAAAATGCAGGAATCATGAAACTAAGCATTTGAGAGAGACTCTGCCAACTACAGTGGTTCCCTGAACCTACAATGTTAATATAGACAACATGGTATTCACAGATGTCTTGTTTCCACTTAAAGTCTATTGTTCCATACTTAAAGAAATGCCTAGAACCAGCCCACACTCCCACCCTCTGGGCATGGGGTCACTAAGAAGATTCCTTCACAGACAACATTTAGAAAACATTTTACACAGGTGGACACAATGTGTTAACTGGAGATTGAGCTCATTCTGTGTGATTACACTAAGAGCAACTAGAAGTTTGCAGGTGCTTTACTCCAGAACAAATTTAGTCAACTAGCTTACTATTAAATGACCAAAACAAGCATGAGTTCTCTATTTGATGAATTTAATTTATTTATTAATAAACACAACAATTTGATAATTTCTTGTGTTTACTGTCAAAGCAGAATGGGGTAAGTGGAAAGATGGCACTTGTCTTAGAAATAACTCAATGACCCAAAAATGTCACCATGGGCTGGAGATGTGGCTCAAGCAGTAGCGCGCTCCCCTGGCATGTGTGCGGCCCGGGTTCGATCCTCAGCACCACATACAAAGATGTTGTGTTGGCCGAATACTAAAAAATAAATATTAAAAAAAATCTCTTCTCTCTCTCTAAAAAAAAAAAAAGTCACCTTGTCCAAACAACAGCCTTACAAAGTTTTATAACTCTCAAAACAATCTTCTCAATAAACAGCAGGCACTATTTTAATAAGTCTCACAGCAACAATGAATGTCCAATGATTGTCAAACTCTTCTTAACAGCAGCCAGTTCACTACCATAATGTACAGTCATGAGACACATACCAATGTTCTGCTCAAGGACATTTTGATCAAGGTTGGGCCACGTATGCAGTGGTTGTCCGTTGTGAAAGAGATTCATCATGCCTGTAGCAATGGTGGTGCAAACAAACCTAAGGCAGAAGCTCTTCCAGAGTGTGGTAAAGCAACAAGTTTGTAGCCCAGAATTCTGAACTATCCCACACAGTCTGGGTGTGAAAGAGGCCATCATTCACACCTGTAAGCATGCTATGATGTCTGCACAGTGATGGAACAGACAAAAAGAAAATGTCCCTGCCACTTACACAGAAGCATACTCAAGGACTGAAACCATATAGAACCACCCCAAACAATGAAGAACCCACAATTACCCTTAGAGACATCAGCCCAACTCTGTCAGGACAATGATGCAGACAGGAGGGCTTCATGGACCTTCAACCAAACGGGAAGCACACTGAGGTCTCAGGGTCACAGCAACACTCCACAGGACATAAACCATACCCCTACAAGTGCACCACCAGTGAAATCCCATGTATGCTCAAAGAACATGAGAGCTAAAGCAGAAATCAGATCAGAAAAAGCTGAAAGGCCTCCAGGGAAGGGAACATGAAACACAGGGCTCTGAACAGACACAGGACAAAGAGGTGACTCAAGAGAAAAGGTGACCATTTTGAAAGAAAAAAATGTAAAGTCCATCATAGGAAATTCATAGAGAACACCAGAGGTGGCGCTGTATTGGTATCCAAGTAATCCAACACATATTTCAGAAAAGAAGAGGAGCTAAAAGCAAGCAATGAAACTGCTGCTTCAGAAAACCAGAGAAAGAAGAGCAAGGTAAACCTAAATTAACCACTGGTAGGTAACAGAGAAGGTGTTGATGAAACCACAATCAGGAAATCCGCAGTCTGCAAAATCAAGTTCTTCATGAACATCAGCATCACTGATTAACTGACAAAAGGCTAAGAATACAGAGGACAGGGACTGGGGTTGTGGCTTGCCTAGTGCTTGGGAGAAACTGGGTTCAATCCTCACTGCCACATAAAAAGAAAGAAATAAAAAGTGTAAAATATACAATAATATTAAAGAAAAAAACAACGAGGACTGAAAACCTACTAACAGATTTAAAAGTGTCATCGTCAACAATGCATTGGGAATTCAAGATTATCATAAATGTGCTTGACACAAACTAAACAACTTGCAGAAACTGGATCATTCCTTTGAGAGAGACAATCTCCTAAAACTTACACACAAGGGGAAATACACAAAATAGATGAGCCCATGGTTGCTGAAAAAAAACAGACTCAATAACTAATTACGTCCCCAAAAGGCAAGGCAAGGCTCTGACATCTCAAACAGGCTTCCATGAGACACATAAGAACTGCCATCAGTTTTCTACTTTTTTTTTCCAGAATATAGAAGCTGAGTTAACACCTCCTAAGTCTTTCTGAGGCATAAGTTACCATATTATCCAAATTAAATAGATGAAAAAAAGTATTAAAAAGAAGACTATGAATGATGCTCATAATCATAAATGCAAAATTTAATCATAAATGCAAAAAAATGTACAATTAAGTCATCATACTCCAGGTGTCTATGCAAATGATGTGAAAATTATGGGCACAGAAACCCTCACTGCAGTGACTACAGCAGCCATATCCAGAACGTCCCAAAGCTAGATTCAAGGAAGATGCACCTTTCAATACTGAGTGAAAAAGCTGCAGTTTAACCACACCAAAGAGCATCACCCAGAAAATGAGCTCTGCAGCCTGGAAAGATACAGCACCCTTAAAGGCAGACTGGTAAGTGAGAGAAGCCAGTTTGAAATGGCCAAGTGCAGTAACATTCCAAGTCAAGAACATTGTAAAAAAGACAATATTATAGATGCACTAGCAGAACTGATGGGTGCTAGGGACTTAGGGAGCAGAGAGGGAAGAAGGAATGAGGAGGAGTGATGAACAGGTGGAACACAGGATTCCCAGAGCAGTGAAACTCTTCTGTATGACATTATCTTGTATACGACGTGACACATCACACAGACAAGGAACCCTAAGGTAAAGGGTGAACTTTGGCTTATAATAAGATGTTGTTTCATCCATTCTCTTTATCAAATGTTCAACACTGGTTTAGTAACTAACACACACCCTACACCAATGCAATATGTTGAAAACAGTGGAGACTATCAGCTGGAGAGAAGGGGTATTTGATACTATGTGTAATGGTACATCTAATTGTCACCTTGATAGGATTAAAAGATGCCAATGATTAATGAGCTTCTGGATGTGTCAATAAGGGTATGTCTACAAATGATTGGCATATGGAATGGTGAGCCAAACTGGATAACCTCCTTAAGCTAGGCAGCACCATCCAATAGGACGTTGTCTTCAGTGGAACAAAATTCTTTTCTCAGGCATTCCCTCTAAAATCTGGAACAAGACAGGAATGCCCTCTATCACCACTTCTATTCAATTTAGCTCTTGAAATACTAGCCAGAGCAATTAGACAGACAAAAGAAATTAAAGGCATAAAAATAGGAAAAGAAGAACTTAAATTATCGCTATTTGTGGATGACATGATAATATATTTAACAGACCCAAAAGGGTCTACAACGAAACTGCTAGAGTTAATAAATGAATTCATTAAAGTGGCAGGATATAAAATCAACACGCATAAATCAAAGGCATTCCTGTATATCAGCAACAAAACTTCTGAAATGTAAATGAGGAAAACCACTCCATTCACAATATCCTCAAAGAAAATAAGATACTTGGGTATCAACCTAACAAAAGAGGTGAAAGATTTATACAATGAAAACTGCAGAACCCTAAAGAAAGAGACAAGAAGAAGATCTTAGAAGATGGAAATATGTACCCTGTTCATGGATAGGCAGAACTAACATCATCAAAATGGGGATATTACCCAAAGTTCTCTACAGGTTTAATGCAATGCCAATTAAAATCCCAATGGCATTTCTTGTAGAAATAGATAAAGCAATCATGAAATTCATATGGAAAAACAAAAGACCCAGAATAGCAAAAGCAATTCTAAGCAGGAAGTGTGAATCTGGAGGTATAGCAATACCAGAGTTCAAAGTGTACTACAAAGCAATAGTAACAAAAACATCATGGTACTGGTACCAAAACAGGCAGGTGGACCAATGGTACAGAATAGAGGACACAGAGACCAATACACAAAATTACAACTTTCTTATATTTGATAAAGGGGCTAAAAGCATGCAATGGAGGAAGGATAGCATCTTCAACAAATGGTGCTGGGAAAATTGGAAATCCATATGCAACAAAATGAAACAGAATCCCTTTCTCTCGCCATGCACAAAAGTTAACTAAAAAATGGATCAAGGAGCTAGATACCAAATCAGAGACACTGCATCTGATAGAAGAAAAAGTTGGCTATGATCTACATACTGTGGGGTCAGGCTCCAAATTCCTTAATAGGATGCCCATAGCCCAAGAGTTAATAACAAGAACAAACAAATGGGACTTATTTAAACTAAAAAGTTTTTTCTCAGCAAGAGAAACAATAAGAGAGGTAAATAGGAAACCTACATCCTGGGAACAAATTCTTACCCCTCACACTTCAGATAGAGCCCTAATATCCAGAATATACAAAGAACTCAAAAAATTAGACAATAAGATAACAAATATCCCAATCAACAAATGGGCCAAGGACCTGAACAGACACTTCACAGAGGAGGACATACAATCAATCAACAAGTACATGAAAAAATGCTCACCATCTCTAGCAGTCAGAGAAATGCAAATCAAAACCACCCTAAGATACCATCTCACTCCAGTAAGATTGGCAGGCATTATGAAGTCAAACAACAATAAGTGTTTGTGAGGATGTGGGGAAAAGGGTACACTTCTACACTGCTGGTGGGACTGCAAATTGGTGAGGCCAATTTGGAAAGCAGTATGGAGATTCCTGGGAAAGCTGGGAATGGATCCACCATTTGACCCAACTATCGCCCTTCTCGGACTATTCCCTGAGGATCTTAAAAGAGCGTACTATGGGGATACTGCCAAATAAATTATCATAGCAGCACAATTCACAATAGCTAGACTGTGGAACCAAGCTAGATGCCCTTCAATAGATGAATGGATTAAAAAAATGTGGCATCTTTACACAATGGAGTATTATGCAGCACTAAAAAATGACAAAATCATAGAATTTGCAGGGAAATGGATGGCATTAGAGCAGATTATGCTAAGCGAAGCTAGCCAATCCTTAAAAAACAAATGCCAAATGTCTTCTTTGATATAAAGAGAGCAACTAAGAACAGAACAGGGAGGAAGAACATGAGGAAAAGATTAACATTAAACAGAGATGAGTGGGGGTAGAGAAAGTGAGAGAGAAGGGAAAGCATATGGAAATGGTAAGGAACCCTCAATGTTACACAAAATTACATATAAGAGGTTGTGAGGGGAAGGGGGGGCAAGGGAGAGAATTGAACAGCAGCAGATGAGGTAGAGAGGGAAGATGGGAGGGGAGGGGAGGGGGATAGTAGGGGATAGGAAAGGTAGCAGAATACAACAGTCACTAATATGCCATTATGTAAAAATGTGAGTGTGTAACCAATGTGATTCTGCAATTTGTATTTGGGGTAAAAACGGGAGTTCATAACCCACTTGAGTCAAATGTATGAAAGATGATATATCATGAGCTTTGTAATGGTTTGAAAAACTAATTAAAAAAAAAAGAACCAAAAAAAAATTCTTCACTCTCCCAAAGTGGACTCTGCCAGTGATTCTCTAGTGAGTTCCCAGAATCTTTGGTCTGGACTAGGGCAGCACCATTGATCCCCCTTGTTCTGAGGCTTCAGCCTCTGGGACTCTGCAGCTACTACTTCTCAAGCTCTCCAGCCTGCAGATGGCCACTGTGGACATCCACCCTTCGGGTCAAGTAGGCCAATCTAATGAATCCCCTTTGATAATCATACTTTCTCTTGATACTTTTCCTCTAGAGAACACTGACTAATAAACTATGTAAGCCTAAAATTGCTCATAAAAACAAAGTTCATCTAATAAAGAAGTAAATAAACTATCAAGCCATGAAGTTTTAAAAATGTATACATAAGAAACAATATTAATATGCTAAATACCTTTTTCATAATAAAGCAAAGAGGAAGAGTCATAGTTACAAATTTCAAAAGTATGAACAAAAGCAAGAAAACCGATTTTCAATACTATTTTCATCTGGAAAGAAATTGGATGATAAGTCTCATTCCAACTGCTGGTGTAGTGGTGTGCACCTGTAATTTCAGCCACTAGGGAGGTCAAGGCAGGGAAATGGCAAAAGTTTGAGGCCTGTCTCAGCAACATAGCACGACACTCAGAAATTTAGTGAGATTGGTCTTCATCAAAAATAAAAAGGGGGTCCGGGACTCTATCTGAGTGGCAGACCATTTGCTATCATGTGTGAGGCACTGGGTATGATTCTCAGCACCACAGAAAAATAAACAAAATAAAGGTATTCTGTCCATCTACAACTATACAAAAATATTAAAAAAAGAAAAAGAAAAAAGAAATAAATAAGAAGAAGGGCTGAGGATGAGCTCAGTGGTCGAGTGCCTGTAGATTTATTCCCCAGTAAAACACCTGCCCACCTCCAGAACGTTGCTCACAAATTGAAATTTATTTCTGGAAGATAACTAAGCATGAGCAAGCCCATGGCATAAATTCCCAGCACTCAATAAGTAAGCAAATAAACAACAGTCTACAATACTAATTCTCTTGGGCTGGAGAGTAGCTTGGTAAAATCCATGTAATGAGAGATAAAAATGATTATAATACAAAAGGTACACAATTAGAGGCATAAAAACATACAAAATCAGTGGAAAGACACCATACATTCTCACAAAGAAGACTGAATGTTCCCATGATCTAAACTCTCTGAAAAAACACTGAGCGTTTCAGTAAATTCTGTGAAATTTAGGGCATGGTTTGTTGTGTTTTGGAGGTAATCTTAAGAAAAACTACATCTAAAAATGGAAATAGGAGGGTTGGGATTCTGGGTCAGCAGTAGAGTGCTTGCCTAGCACATGAGAGGCCCTAGGTTTGATCCTCAGCACCACATAAAAATAAATAAATAGGTATTGTGTACAACTACAGCAACACCAAAAAATCCTTTTCAAAAAATTGGAAATAGTAAACTGTATCTAAGACCAGCCAAAATATTGTACAGGACAGAGAGAATAGAAAGAGCATTTATGTTAGTCCCAAGTTTCATAAGCTAAAAGGCTAGCTCCCAAAGGGGTGGCCCTACGAGGAGGCAGTTGGGAGGGAAAAGGAATTAGGTGACATGGTGAGGGGATCAGCACCCTTATTTAGACACATGGATCTCTCCTTTGCAGAAAACAGGTGTCATTTACTCTTTCACTGATATTCAGTGATTAAATGATTACAGTTGGGTATCCAAGGTATTGCCAAAATTGTCCTTAAAATTTACAATGAAGACGGGTGTGATGGTGCACACCTGTAACACCAGCGGTTCAGGAGTCTGAGGCCCTAGGCGATATAGCAAGAGTCTGTCTCAAAACAAAGAAAGTAAAAGGGGCTGGTGGTTAAGCACCTCTGTGTTCCATTCCTGATAACAAAATAACCACACAGTTAACATGAACCTGCCAAGTTCAGACAACAACAGTGAAAAACTGTCATCCTTTGTCAAATTCATCACCTTGTGAAGGACAGATACTAGTTTTCATGAAATCACATTCATAAATTTATCCACCACTATTTTTGTAGAATTGGACTTAAATTCTGCAGCAATAATGCAAGACAGAGTTTCTCTGTATCTTACGTGGTATTTTGGAATCTAGGGTTGGATGTCAATTTGAAACCACTGAAAAGACAAATCTGAATCTTACGAACTTTCTGTACATACTCAGGGGTAGCAAAAGCTAATTAGGTAATTCGATGTTTTCTTTTTCTTTTCTTTTTTTTTTGTTGGGGGGGGCGAGTTTGGTACCCTCGAGATTAAACCCAGAGATATTTTACTACTGAGCCACATCCCCAGTCATTTTTATATTTTATTTTGAGACGCAGTCTCACCAGGTTGCATAAGGCCTCTCTAAGTTGCTAAGGCTGTCCTCAAATTTGCAACACTCCTGTCTCAGCCTCTGGAGCAGGAAGGATCACAGGTGTGCACCACTGTATCTGGCTGTAAGCTGGGATTTTTAACCAAAAAAAAAAAAAAAGGTGTATTTTAACCCACCTCTCTCTTGCCTCTTTAATAATAGTCCATCCCATTTGGCTCTGAATAAATAAACCTGGGCCTCAGATAAGTGAGCACATCATTTCAAAGTGATACACAGAAAGCTTTGGTGTTGAGAGATCACAGATGTTTCAGGCTCTAGGGGCAGGGAAGGTCCCTGACTGCGGGACATGCTTCCTCCTGGTCTTGCTCATGGAAAGCATCCAGGATCACCCTCCCAGGCACCTGGACCATGACTCCAGTCTATGAGGCATTTCAGCTTTGCATAGCTCAACACTGGGGTGGGTGGTCCTTATGCTCTGGGAGAGGTTTTGCTCCTTCACACCATGAGAGACTAAAAGGGCAGGAGTCACTGCTGACCTGGCCCCTCAGCACCAGCATCCACACGCTGACTGTCCACCTGTCTCTAAGGAATGGGAACAGAACTTGGGGAAAACAAGGTCCCAAGGAAGTAGCTGTTTAGATGAGGCCTTTTCCAGGAGATTCCTCAGCCCAGGGGCCCCAGCAGCTTCCCTGAAAGGCTGCACCCCATACATCAGACTGTCCTCTAGGAGGAGCTGACCTAGGGCCTGAAATTCTGTTCACCCTGCAAGGCACAGGGCAGCTGTGGGCACTCTGTGGCAGCTCCAGGAGAGGATAGTGGCTGAGGACATGGGACTCTGGGAGGTGTCCAAAGGGAACCTCTGCCCAAGAAATCTGACATGGTGCCTATGCCTAAGGAAGACAAAAGGAGAAGCACAAGATTTTTACAGCTGTGAACTCAAGTTCTCTATACAGTTGCATCTACATCAAAGAACCTTCAGAGTACTTGACTTTGGCTAACTAGACCACCATGAGGGTGGAAAGGCAGAGAGCAAACATTATCTTGAGCTATCTTAAGCCCTATAATAGCCAATCATCTTAATTTCTGTATCAGACCACAATCTCAAAACTTCTAAGAATATATCATTGACCTTACAAGAAGTCTCCAAAATCTACCAAAGCTCAGAATGCAATAACAGACATACAGAAGAAATTTTATTTTTTTCTTCTGTACCCCACCAAACTGATGTTCCTACCAATGCAATTGGTTAATGCAGTGATACACAATTTCTTTTATAAAAGTTCGTGGAGGCCAGGCACAGTGGCACACAACTGTAATCCCAGCAGCTTGAGCATCTAAGATAGGAGGATTGTTAAATTCAAAGCCAGACTCAGCAACTTAGTGAGACCATAAGGAACTTAGTGACATCATGTCTGAAAATACAATATAAAAAGGGCTGGGAATGTGGCTCAGTGTTTAAGTTCCACTGGGTTCAATCCCTGGTGTATTAAAAAGGAAAAAAAAAAAGAAAAAAGAAAGAAATAGAAAGAAAGAAAGAAAGAAAGAAAGAAAGAAAGAAAGAAAGAAAGAAAGAAAATAAAGAAGAAGAAAGAAAGAAAGAAAAAAAGAAGTGATGTAATCTCTTCCAGGGAGGGACACACACATCATTCAGGGTAACTTGAATCCATGTTCCTTAGTACAGTCATTAATATTTGGGTTAAAATGAACTATTTTCTGTAGCTGGGGCTGTCAATGCTTTTAAACCCAACAGATTGAGAAGCTGAGACAGGAGGATCACAATTTTCAGGCAAGGCAGGGCACATTGCCAGATCCATTCTGAAAATCATACTGCAAACAGCTGGGGATGAAGGACAGTAAAGGAGTCAGACATTATTGTAGTGGCATCCCCTTTTTTCACAGAAAATTTTAACTGGGTTTCTCCAGAAATCTGCACCATGGCTAATTTTAGGACTGTCAACAAAAGAGTGTCCACAAAAAAGTTCAGTGTAGATAAACTTCCCATTTTTTGTGTTGCCCTATTTTACGGGGCTGCTAGTCTGGAAGAAAACAGCACTCCAGGTGCTGGACTCTCCCTTACTAATTTTTTACACACTTGTATCCAGTATAGTAGTTTGTAGAATTGTGCAAACAAGGCCTCTGGCCTTGAGCTGGGCTTCACAGAGAAGTCACCAACTGGGCTCCATGGTAACAGCTGGTGGGGGAGGAAAGAAAGGGGAGAAGCTCTCCCCTTCTCATGTGCTGTCCTTGAAGGGTTAACTTGGCAAGAACAATGAAAGAAAAACCTGCTTTTATGTGTATGATGTGACAACTTGACTGTGGTAACTCCACTTTGTGAACTCAGCCATGACACTCAAAAAGCTCATGACTGGGGCAGTTTGTATTCTTTTGTTCATCAAAATTCCCCCAAGAACACAGAATGATCTATGTGGCCAACAGGAGAATAACTGACCACAACTTTCAGGCTTGCTTACGTTGCCTGAACCCCCAAACTTCCCTTTTGTGGCTTTTGTGCTTAAATATGGAGCCAACTGAAGGCAGGAGCACCACTCTGACCATCTCATTCTTTCGAAAGCAGAGTGTCTGCCACTGGCCAGCAATAAAAGCTTAACTGGAATGAGACTGTGTGGTCTGAGAGTTATTTGGGGGTCCCGGCATTACAATGTGAACTTCTGAGCCCCTCCCCTTACATGCTGGGTATAAAACTCTGAAACCACCTGAACTCGGGGTTCAGGGGATTGATGGATTGAATACAGCAAAAGCATTGCCCTCTGTGACTGGCTACAGCCAGAAGAAACTGTTTCCAGCTATCTTCAGTGCCTTGCCTCCTTTGTCCCTACATCATTATTACCCCGTGTGCCTCACATGACTACACGACTGTTGTGACTCTACATCATGGACTCTCAGAAAAGGGAGCAGTTATACTGATGTATCCCAGAATTCTATATCCCTGAGATCTATAAACAACCTCCTTATTCCCTTTAAAGCAGTTATTTTGACCAAACACAAGGAAGTGTTAAGAGATTACTCTTTCCCCTCAAGGATAATATTCACAAATAGAAAACAAATGCTTTCAAAAGTGTTCTTCTTGCCAGGGTCATTGGCACAGGCTTCTAATAACCAGATACGCGGGAGGCTGAAGCAGGAGGATCACAAGTTGGAAGCCAGCCCAGCTTCCAAAACACATGGAAGGGAGGAAAGGAGGGGGAAGGGAGATTGATTGATTCTTTCCAATATTTCACTAAGTGATAATGACAACTAGCAGGAAGAACTAATATCTGGCCGAGCTGTGAGGTGGAGGAAAGGTGGCCTTTTAGAAGGCAGGAGGCGCCTGCAATTTGGAGGACCTCCACTGGGTGGAGCTCCACTGGGAGAAGGAAGGTTCATTTGTGGCCCTGCTTCCTACACGTTGGGAAAAGTGAGTGTGGGCCACTGGTAGGGAGCAAAGGGGACAGCTGGGACCTGAGCCACCCTTCCAAACCCAGGGAACCAGGGGATGGGGCCCAGGGCCACCTGACAGCAGGGACTCCGCTGGCACTCAGCAGCTCACCCTCGTGCCACCGGCCCCAAGGCAGGTGCTGACCGCCTACCTTCAGCAAACTCACCATTTTTGGCTTCTCTGGTGACCTGGCGTCCTCTGGAGGAACCTGCGGGCACCTGAGATCCCCGGGAACACGGGCAGTGCAGAGTCACCTAGGTCCCAGGACCAGAGAACACGGGGCCTGGAGAAGGAGTAGCCCAGTTGGTGAGGAAGAAAAGCCAGCCAGCGAGATAGCGGAAGCCCGCCCTTCCCCTCCCTCTACGCACTAATTGGACAGTTGCCCCCAACGACCCGGATGTATGGCCTCTAGGCCCGCCTCTGGATCGTGACTGACAGCTAACATCATCCGATCACTGGCTGAAATTGGGTAGAGTGACAGATTCTTGGCCCCAGCCCTTTTCAGGAGGAGCTTCCTGGCTGTGCTGGCAACTAATCCAGGTGGGAAGCCTTGGCTTAGCCTCTGGGACAGAGGTGACACCTGCCACTGAGCTAGGATTCAGCCATAGAGTGCTTTCCGAGTATGGCAAGGCCCTGGGTTTAACCTCAACAGAAAGCCAAAGTACAGCTTCTCCAGGAGGCTGAGGCTGGAGGAGCCTAAGGTCAGATCTGCATCTGCAAACAGTGAGGTCCTGTCTTAAAATAAAATGAAAAGGTGGGGATGGAGCTCAGAGGTCTGGGTCAAGCCCTATTGGGTTTATTCCCCAGTACCTTAAAAAAGAAAGAACGATATTTTATTATATATTATACATATATATATATATATATATATATATATATACTATATACATTATATATTTTATATATATATATAAAATATATATTATATGTATAAAATATATTCTATAAAATATTTATTGTATATATAGAATATATTATATAAAATACATATTATATATAAAATATATATAATATGTATTTTAATAAAATATATATTTTAAAATATATATTTTATAAAAAATATATTTTTATAAAACACATATTATACATATAAATACATATATATAAATAAAATCTATATTTTAAAATATATATTTTTATAAAAAATATATTTTTATAAAATATATATTATATATATTTTATATATATATATATATAATATGTATTTTATATAATATAACGTATATATACAATAAATATTTTATATAATATATTTTATACATATAATATATATTTTATATATATAATATATATATTTCTCACACCAAGTACATCTAATCAGAATATTATATAATATATATATATATATATATATATATATTTTTTTTTTCCCCAGCTGATGCGACCTCAAGCATCTTAGAAAGACACGGTCTCCAAATTTTTGAAGTACTATTTAAAGATATCATATATATGACCCATATATAATATCTAAAATTGAAAACTATTTAGTAATTCTCCTCACCTCCTGGCCTCTGTTGCTTTGAGGAAGCTCCTGATGTATGAAAGGAAGCAATTGGGGTTGGCTCTGATGCTCAAGGCTCCATCCCCAGCAGAAAGGGTGGGGGAGGAAGGAAGGCAATCCTCTAGGGCAGCAATGTGGGGTGGGAATAAAATGGGTGCTTTGTGCTTAGTGTGGATGTTCTACTTCGAATGTTAGGTAGCCTTCTTCAGAGATGTGACTCTGGTGACCCCACAGGTCTGGTCAGGTGTTCACCCAAAACCAAACAGAAAAGGTTATGATGCAAAGCAGGAAAGAAACTTTGACCAGTGCAGCTACACCAGGAAGACAAGGAAACCCTGTCCTTACCCTGTCTTCAGGTGCTGACAAGGACTTTGAGGTTTTGTAGAATGGGTAATCATAGGCATGTATGGATAGGGGAAATTGATTCTAGGATTTAGTATTATCTGTAGGATTTAAGGTTCAGGTATCTCTGGTCTTATAACTTGTCTGTGAGCTCATGCTCACTTGCCCCCTTGACACATTTTGCTCTATTGCAAAGACTGACTTCACTTTCCCAGGAGGAAGTCCCCCTCCAGTGTATTCTTTCCATATCAAGGTTTTCAAGAAAAGCCACAAGTCTAAGGAAGCAACATACCCCCAGGAGCTGACCCAGCACTCTCAGCATCCTGGTTTTGAACCAATAGTCCAACCAGAAAGAAACTCTGGGCCCATTAACCCTGCATATAAACCATAAAAAATTGCCACTTGGGGCCAATACTGCCTGTCATGTCTATCCCCCTCTTGGAAATTAAGTACAATTTTTTTCTCTACTCTTAATTTGGGCTTTGTGAAGTCCATCACATCCTGTTCACTGGCCCAAGTTCATTCTACCTAACAATATTGCCGAAGGCCAAGGGGGGCTATTGGGTAAAAAGTCATATTTCCACTGGTGTGGAAAAGTGGACACATAGCTGCCCAGGGCTGAGAATTGAATTCCAGGTGGCCTTATTGTCCCCCATGGTAGAGATTGAATTGAGGGCAGGGGCACTTTGCCACTGAGCATCCCTTTTATTGTGGTTCAAAGAAGGTGGGTGTGAGCATAACTGTAATGTGCCTGAGAGAATAACTCCAGATGGTGACTCCTACCTACTATCAATCAAGTGAAGAAGTTGACAAATCAGAGGGTGAGACCAAGCATGGTTGTTCATGCCTGTAATCCCAGAGGCTCAGGAGGCCGAGACAGGGGGATTGCTAGTTTCAATCTAGCATCAGCAAAAATGAGGTGCTAAGCAACTCAATGAGAGCCTGACTCTAAATCAAATACCAAACATGGATGGGTATGAGAATATAGTATTTTGCCTTAAATGTAGAATTGAGACTTAAGAAAGGCAAGCTGAGGGCAAGGAGAGCAAACTGGAGAGTCAGGTGTACAGCCTCAGACTGTGGATGTGGCAGATCCCGAGTCCATGCACCTGAACCACCCTGGACACACAGGAGGTTGGGGAGGGGTCACCCTGACCAAGAGAGAAAGAAACAGTGTTGATTTAGGTAAAGTCAAAAGTGTCTAGGTCCAAGATGCACTCAACCCAAGTAGACTTTCCTTGCACAAAAGGACAAAGGAAAGTGGGGACAACTAAGGGTGTATTGCTTTATATACAAATATGTGGGGTTTTGGATACCAGGGATTTAACTGAGCGCTGCCTAACCACTGAGCCAAACTTCCAGCTCTTTTTTACTTTCACACAGGGTCTTGCTAAGTGGCTTAGGGCCTCACTAAACTGCAGAACCTGGCTTCAAACTTGCAACTTTCCTGCATTAAACTCCCAAACCACTGGGATTTCAGGCATGTGCCACTCTGCCCTGCAGCATGCTTCTTTAAACAGCCCAGTGGGACACAGGGAAACCCAGGTGAAGATCTGGAAGTTGGTGTACCCCATAGTACTTTGCCAAAGAGGAACTGCGGTGGGAAGTGGGGACCCTTGTGAACCAGAGGATAGAATGCTGACTGCAACTTGCCTGCTCACACAGATATTCCATCCTGAAAGACTCTCAGCGAAAGCTGTGCTTTTTCTGTACCTGTGTCTCTTAGTCTTTTAGGGTACCCACACAAGAATGGTGGGAACAGACGGTTAAGAGAATAATCCTGAAAAATGGGCCCACCGTGCTGACCTGCACATGCATTCTTTTCCAAAAAGCAATTTACCTGCAACTCTGCCTGGCCTAAGTGGACAGGAGGTGTCACAACCTCAGAAAACTACCTGTGATCTGCATGAGAAATGCAGGCAGGAAAACCCCTAAGAGGAACCCAAGTGACTATGCAGGGACAGACTTTGTGACTCTTTCCACAGACCAGATTTTGGAAGAAAGATAATTCTCTGCATAAGAATCCAATTAGAATGGCTCAGCGTGGGCCAAGATGACATAGAGTTGCCATGACCATCGAGACTTGAAAGTATGATGCCACCCTGCTGTCAAAAGTCAAAAAGTGCACCTGGGCAGGACTCTGGAAACTTCCCAGGTACTCCAATAAAATTAGAGTGCAGAAGAGGCACACAGTCCCTCTGCTTCCTGCAAGGATCCACTCTCGCCCTTGAGAATGTCCCCTTCCCCTTCAAGAAGTTCATGCCTGTTACAGGGCGACATGTCTGAAAACTTTCTGATGTAATTGCAAAATCAAGGGTTCAAGGGGGTCTTTTCACAGCCTCAGTTTCTCAGGAGGTCCCAGCTCTATAATGAGTTCATTCTCTTAAAAAAAATCAGAAACCTTCATTAACAAACAGCAAAACAAAACAAAACAAAACAAAACAAAATAGATCAGTAACCTGCTAGAGCAGCCTCAGCAATTTAGCTTCACTCTGTCTCAAAATCAAACTTGCAATAGAGATGTAGTTCACGGCATGTAGTTCAGAGGGCCGGGCATGGTGGCACACACTTCAAGTCACAGCAGCTTGTGAGGCTGAGGCAGGAGGACCATGAGTTCAAAGCCAGCCTCAGCCATGGTGAGGTCCTAAGCAATTTGGCGAGACCCTTTCTCTAAATAAAATACAAAATAGGGCTGGGGATGGGGCTCAGTGGTTGAGTGCTCCTGTGTTCAATCCCCAGTCCCTACTCCCCTCAAAAAACACATAAGAAAATAGAATGTAAAAGGGCAGATATAAATCTAATGACATCAACAGTGACATTATATAGGAATTGACTGAGTGATCCTATCCAAAGGTAGAGGTCATCAGAAAAAAATAAAAATAAAAACAATGTGCAATTCTATGCACCTGAGACCCAGATCAGGAAATGTAATGAGGAAACTAGTCCCATCTTTGCCCCAGATCTCCCTCCTGGTTGCCTGAGTGAATGCAGGTTGGGGATCTGGCTTCCAACAAGACTCTGATCAGGAAGGGGAGAACCACAGAGGTATGGGGAAGCCCTGCGAGAGACCAGGTTCCCCTTGGTCAGGATAGCCACAAAGGGCTTGCGGTTTGAGGTGGGCTCCTCCAGCAGAAGGGCCAGGCCAACAGCTTACCAAGTGCTCTCTGGGAGGGGGGATTTGAAATTTGAAACTCTCTTGCCCACCCCTGGCCAGAAAAGTAATGAGAAGTGTCCTGCCAGTCCCCTGTTTTGGATGGTTTCAAAGTGAAAGGGGGGTTGAGAGACAGAGAGAGTTGATGTAGTCATCGGTCAGAGCCTCCTGCTTCAGGACTGGGAGGCGGGGGGTCATTCAGAGTGGCTCCCCCCATATTTCCTCTTCCTTAATATTTGAAGGCGATTGGGAAATTGTATCTTTCAGTCACTGGATTCTTGGTCCGAGGTCATCATGATCTACTATTGAAACACAAAAGGCATTAGTAGAAAACATACTACCTCTGGGACATCACCAATTTGGAAGATCCAGGTTGTTGTTGTTGTTGTTGTTGTTGTTGTTGTTGTTGTTGTTATTATTCTACCAAACACTCATCAGAAGATTCTTCATCTTTTCTCGATTTTATTGGGAAGCCTTGCACTTGGCAATGGTAACATAGACATTGTCATTTGGCATGGCGCTTCAGCCTCTCCACAAACCATGGAGCAGAGGGCTCAGTCACAATATTTATCACAGTGGCCTTTTAGAGCATTTTAACTCAGTTCTAATTTTTCCATCAGGATTTATCTGACTAGGAAAGTTCTTGGAAGGAATTTAAGTCCAACGTTAAGAGAATACCTATGTTGTAAGTTTGAAACAGAGCCATAAAGACTGTATCATGGAAGCAAGGAATAATATTTAAAGTGGTCACTTCATGAGACCAGGAGCTGGCCTAGGTCTGGATAACTGGCATGCACCTGTTTCAGACCTGAACCTTAACTTCAGCAGAGTGTAGCTCTGAAATATCAGCTGGCAATAAGTAAGATGAGTTGTATTCATACAGGCTACAGGGTAGTCATCATCCTTTCTCTCAATTCTCACATGTAAGAAGTCAGTTAGGTCTGTCAGTGATGTAGATATTCTGAAGGCAGAAGACAAACGTCCTAACATCCTTTTGGGTGCCATCTCACTGAGGGTTAGGGTATTACCAATATACCTCCAGGTGACAGGCATCCTCCTGTAATTGTTCTTGTCCATTCTAAGAGACCAGCCTAAATGTGTCCACTATTTCTAGACCTCTTGAGTGGTCCTGACTAGACATTTGCATAATACTTAGGAATACTAAGGAATAATACTTAGGAAAGGTGCCAATTTCTATTGTAGAATGATCAGGACAACCCTACATTGGTGGATAACTTATGTAAATAACTGGCCTGTAGAGAAAAATTCTATTTCAACAATCTTTCTCTTTGGACAATGGTCCAGATAAGGAGTCTTAATTTCTAAGGGCCAGCATGATTGTCTGGTTTAGGTTTCTCATATTGTGACTATTCCTCAAATATAATCCCAGACAACCTGTTTGCCATAGGATCAACAGATAACTGACCACTACAGTCAGTAGGATTAATCTAGTTTCATGGGTGGACTTTCCAGTCCACACTACAATGTACATTAAAAATGGATCTGAGGGCTGGGGGGGGTGGCTCAGTGGTGGAGCGCTCGCCTAGCACATGCGAGGCCCTGGGTTTGATCCTCAGCACCACATGAGAAAATAAACAAAACAAAGGTATTGTTTCCATCTACAACTAAAAACATTAATTTAAAAAATAGATATGAGAAATGGCTCCATAGAAGTCTCTTCATAATTTTTACTTACCTGACAAGCTCATGATGCTGCGTGGTTGGAAACTCTGCAGTTGGAAGATTTACCTTTCTGTGTCAGGTTTTTCGGTCATTTTCATGATGACGGGTTTAAATTCTATCTTTACAAACCTGATTTAATTTACTGAATCATATTCAGCAGCAGTGAATATGATTCAGTAAATTCAGCAGAGGTCTCAATTTTTTTTGATGGTGCTGGGGATTGAACCCAGGGCCTTGTGCATGTGAGCAAAGCACCCTAACAACTGAGCTATATCCCCTGAGATTCTCAATATTACAATTAAGGAAAAAAATAAATATTTTGTAAGATCTAGTGCGTGCCTCTGGGGTCCTGTGTTCCCCCTTTTCTTTATTTAATAAAATTGAGTAAAGACTTGGCATAAGCCATAGTATCATCAGTTTAAGTTATGGATAGTAGTACAAATATTTAAATGATCAGATTTACCTTGAATTGATTATTGTAATTTCCCAATATATATACTAGTTGATCCATCCTAACAATTTAAAAGGAATCCTCAATCTCTTTCTGAGAGAAGGTCTAACATATCTTTATGTCTCAGAATATTATCCTTTAAAAAGGTGTCTCTCGATTGTCTTTTAAAAAATGTCATTAAGCATTATATAAATCCTACCATATTTTTATGGATAATAGGTGCAGTCAGAGAACTTCTATAATGTCCATGAATTTTCAACAAGGCTTGCAACTTTTATTGCTCAAAACTAACATGCAACTTTAATTTGGAGAACCTCAGTCCTAATAAAATTCCCAGATCTCAAAATGATTCAACAAACAAAATATGCAAGAATGGACAGTCTTTGAATCAATCAAATTTAGTCTCCAAGGAGAATTGTAAAAATTAGAATCTAAGTCAGCAGTTTAATGTATTTAGTGCTTAATCAAGGATGTGAATTTATTCACCGAAATTAATCCTTGCCATAAACATTAAGAATCATTAGGCAATAAAGACCTTGCTTAAAGGAATTAAACTTAATATTTTAATAGGTCTTTATCATGTCAAAATATCAACCAAAATATTAGCTCAGTATCAACATAGAGAGTAAAATCAGGGAAATAGCTTCAAATATCCTTGAATTAATCAGTTAAAACTTTTAGTCAGTCCAGTACATATAAATTTTTTATTAAATTTCTATATTATCTGTCTAATTAATAATATAAAATATTTATATTTAGGAAAATATTTTTATCATAAAAATCTAGAATATAAAGATCTTGGTTTACCCAAAAATGATTTCTTTCTTCTTAGGACCTCCAATGTGTGCTTCTCCTCTGTTGAAATTCCTTTTAGAATTTTTCCTGGTTACACTTTGAAATAATTTCTGAAAATAAATTCTGAAAAATAATTATCTTTGTACCTTGATAAAAAGAAATATCAATGAGGGCTGGGGTTGGGGCTCAGTGGTAGCCCGCTTGCCTGGCATGCATGAGGCACTGGGTTCAATTCTTGGCATTGCCTACAAATAAATTAAAAAAGTAAAGGCTCATCAACAACTTAAAAAATATATTTTTTTCAAAAAGAAAAGGGATATCAATGAAAATATAGTTAAAGTCCGTGGATATTTCTGTAGATAAGGGCATAACCTATAATTAACACAGTAGAATTGATTAACTTTATGTAACCACGTGGTTCTTTTTGGATCCATTTCAATTTGTTTTTAACTAGGAGTGCACGCCTGCATGTGACGTCACGCAATGTAGCTGATGATCCTTGTGTATACATTTATTTATTTCTTGTAATTATATAGTCAGGAAAAAGAAAAAGTATTTGGGGGATCATCCCAGGAACATGGATGGCTTTGTTTCTGCAATAAGCAAATGCATCCCTGAGTTACAGCCATCTGATCCGGTAGGAGGTTCAGAAAATACACACACACACACACACACACACACACACACAGGCTGAACCCTTTTATTGAGGAGAAGCCATTCAAATGAGGCCAGGGGTCAGGTTTCAGGGGGCTGAGTCTAGCTTCCTGATGTCTTGTCCACAAGAAACTTGGTTTCAGCTTTGGAGTTGTTCTGTATCCTCACTTGCAGGGAAAGCATGAATGAGAGTCAGACCCCATCATTCCTCCTCCAATTAAAAAAAATCCTGCAGGAGAAGGGTGGAGTTGTGGGAAGGGCGCCCCCTGCCGGGCTCTTGCAGGAACACACGGCTGCAGAGTTCTTAGGGTCCCTGTTAGCCTCAGATTGTGTCACCTAAGCAGCAAGTGGAGACCTACTCTAAGATCCCCCAGATTTCAGAGATGGGGGTATTTGCACAGAGCATATCAATAACCTTTGGAAAACATTCATTAGTAAAATCATGTTATATTGATGCATGCCTAGATTTTGGAATGCTTCAATCTAGAGACTGTTTTCACATTCTTTATGGTGTTTGAAGAGAAAATTTTTATAAACTTGATGAGGTACTCTTTATCAAATTTTCTGTTCTTGCTGGTGTAGTGGTTCATGCCTGTCACCCCAGCAGCTCAGGAGGCTGTCACAGGAGGATTTCGAGTTTCAAACCAGCCTTGGCAACTTAGTAAGGCCTGAAGCAACTCAGTGAGATCCTGTCTCTAAATAAAATATAAAGAAGAGCTGGGCATGTGGATCAGTGGTTAAGTGCCCATAGGTTCAATCCTCCATACCAAGAAAATAAAATAAAAAAAATTTTAAAAGTGGTTTCTGATTGTACCTTCAGTCTAATTCTAAGACATCTTTCCTCTCTCAAGATCCCCAGAATTCCCTCGTTTTTTCCCTGATAATACGAGTAATTTCAGTATTTGCATTTCTGTGTGTTACATGACACTAGAGTATATTTTGACACATTATACATACATGGAGTGTAACTTATTCTGATTAGGATCCCAGTCTTTTAGTTGTACATGATGTGGAGTTACCCTGGTCTGTAATTATATATGAACATAAAAATGTGTCCTATTCAGTTTACTCTCTTTCCTATACCATTCCCCTCCCTTCCCATAATTTCCCTTTATCTAATCCAATAGACTTTTATTTACCCCTCCCCAATCTCCGTGTGTGTGTGTGTGTGTGTGTGTGTGTGTGTGTGTGTATCACATTTTCTTTATCCATTCATCTGTTGAAGGGCAACTAGGCTGATTGCATAGTTGAGCTTTTGTGAATTGAGTTGCTAGAAACATTTTTGTGGCTAAGTCACTGTAGTGTGCTGATTTTAAGTCCTTTGGATATAAATCAAGAAGTGGCATAGCTGGGTCAAATGGTGGTTTCATTTCAAGTTTTCTAAGGCATCTCCATACTGCTTTCCAGAGTGGTTGCACCAATCTGTAGTCCCACCAACAATGGGTGAGTGAACCTTTTCCCCACCTACTCACCAATATTTAATGATATTTGTATTCCTGAGAATGGCCCTCCTGACTGGAGTGAGAGGGAATAGTTTTAACTTGCATTTCTCTAATTGCTAGAGATATTGAACTTTTTTTCATATATTTGTTAAGCATGGATGACTGTATGTTTATTGTGTGACTGGTGCTGGGGCTGCAGCTTCATCATTCTGCAGAACAACTTTTGAATTTTCTAGAATCATTTTAGAAACACTTCTATCCTCATTGAAGTTCTTGGTCCATTTACTATAATGAATTGTTCACCATTGTGTGCATAATTCCATCTTCAAATACTCCCAGAGGTTTATAAGAATCCAATCTCGGGCTAGAACTTTGTGGTTTGTTCACTGTAGTTTTTCAGTAAGAATTGATGTCACTGTGCTGAACCACAGAGTTTTGTCATGTATTTGAAAGAGTGGGTCATAGTTTTTGTTTTCTTCACAAATTGATGTGGGTTTTACAGAACTTGTCAATTTCTCTCCAAGTGTGGAGAATACACTGAATCCTTATGTCAATTTGTGGTGTACTGTTTTCTTTTACTTATTTTTTTAAAATATATATTTATAAAAATTTATTTGACTTTTGCAAAACAATTATAGAATTCACAAAGATTTAACAAAATTTAAGCCCAATTGAAGTGTATTAAAATAATCTTCCCTAGACTTGTTATGCTCGAATTTGGGACCCCCAAAAGACCACCAAAGACCAAGATCCATGTAAGCAGCAAAGAGGTGTTTATTGGGAGCTAGATCGGTCCTCCATGTGCACCCAGCAACTGGTGATGCTTAGAGGCCCCTAGCCCAGGGTTTGCAGCAGTTTTATACACTCTTTGGGGAAGGCAGGGACCCCACATAAATCATAGCATCTCTTGGCAAATCATCACACAAAGCGGGAAAATCATAAAACAACTCTAAAACATGATTAGCACATTCACTGGTGGGAACAACTTGAGTAGGAGTGATTGATTAGTACAGAGGGAAATTCATTTGAACTGGTTGGTTTAGGCCACGAGGGGTGTATGTGCTGAACTACATGGTTTCCCAACATGTTATCAACCACCATAAACTACAGGCAGGTTCATCTGGCATCCCAGGTATTTCCCTGTCTCATGCTGATTGGTGGCTGCTAGGGGTTGCTATGGGTCCCCACCTAGACTGAGTCAGATACACCTGGCACAGCAGATATCTCCTGTTATTTGCAGACAAACAACTCAGCAGGGTGGGTTTATGCCTAGGAGTGCTCTGTGGGTCTTTTCAAGGACAAAGGTCATGCCCCTTCCTTGGACAGGCTTTGCTCTGAGGTACAGGCTGGGTTTTCAGACTCAATGAAATTTTGTAACAAAGATCGGAGGATCTCTGATCACTGTGCCTTCAACAGATGAATGGATAAAGAAATTTTGATATGTATACAGAATGGAATACTATGCAGCCTAAATGAAGAATGAAATGATGGCATTTACCAGCAAATAGATGGAAATGGAGAATGTCATGCTAAGCGAAATAAGCCAGTCCCAAGAAATCAGAGGCCAAATGTCTTCTCAGATAATGCAGATCTAATTCACAATAAGGGTGAGGTTCTTGGGAAGAATAGAGGAACTTTGGATTAGACAGAGGGAAGTGAAAAAAGGGGAGGGGCTATGGGGGTAGATTGAAAGTAAAATAAATCAGATGTCATTACCCTCTGTACATATATGACTTCATGACCAGTGAAACTCTACATCATGTGCAACCAGAAGAATGAGGAGGTATAATCCACCTATGTAGAATGTGACCAAATGCATTCTGCTGTCCTGTGTAACTAATTAGAATCCATAAAAAATCTTTTCAAAAGTTCATTGTACATTTTTGTATAAAAACAGTATCTAGTAGTTGGAAAATAATTCCCAAGTATTTAAATGAAATCATGAAGATTCATAGAAGGTCATTGAGCAAGCAGAAAGCAGTTAAGATTATAATGGGAGTCTTGAATCAATCATCACTCAGAGCAAATTTAATGTAGAAAACAATAACAGAAAGAAAAGAATTCAGAATCCAGGTAGGAAAGTTCCTGAATGTGAACTTGGACTCTGGGAGTTCAGCTGTCCATCAAAGCACTGTGTCTCTCTGCCCAGCCACAGGGTGCATTTGTGAATGGGCTGCAAACTCTTCCTATTTTCTGTGTTTCCTGCCCCAGGATTTCTGCTGAATGCTGTGACTAAACATTTAACCACTTGTCCTCAAATTCCACTTCAGATCTATTTCTGAAGAAAACGTTTCTCCTCCCACATGAAGAATGATATAAACATTTCAATGGCTTAAATATGTTTGATTACCCCCACCCTCAAATATCACTGCCTTGCTAACCTGTGTCCAATGAACAAGTCACTTTCTGGGTTTTTTTAAACTTCTTGACTCTTATTCAAGCACATGTACCTCTTCCTTGCTCCTCTTCATCCTCACATTGTAGGAAACTCCGTGGAGACTTGGGACAGTCTCCCTTCATCGGTGGGCTGAGGCCAATGAGTTGCTTTTATTCATGAGGGTGTCTCTGGGACCTGGACCAAGGAGGCCTCATCCGTGACACAAAATAGCACTGGGCCCAGGTTGAGGAGTGAGGTCAGCAAGATATTGAAATGTCTTCAAGACAGGTCAAGGGGCGATATGGTGCACAGAGAAACAAACATACTCACTGAGATTGTCCCACTATTACTCTGTCCCTAATTTTTATTTTTAAATTTTTTTAGGTGTAGTTGGACACAATACCTTTATTTAATTTGTATTTATTTTTATGTGGTGCTGAAGGACAGCAGGTTGCAAGTTCTGAGCAGCCTTCAAAGGGAATCTGCTGCCCTTACGGGGGCCTTTATTTTTATATCATTTTTGTAGATATCTTTCCAGGTAGATAATAAATAGTCTCAAAGCCCAAAACTTATTTGATGTCCATACTTTTCAAGAGTCACAATCTTTTCTGACATATTGATTACCTAAGATATACTGAGGACATGGTTTAGAATATTTTCCTGTAACCTTTGCCAATCAGGATTAAATATTTACATTTTCACCTTAATCACTAGGTACACACTGTAAGCTTTCTTACTTTTAATCTAAAGTCCCAGTAAAACACACTTCAAATAGTGAAACACACTTAAAATAGTGAAAGCCTATTATTCCGAAGTGACTCTAAAATATATCTATATTAATTTTACATTATTCTCTTTTTAATTTCCAAAGTAATTTCCTTTTTTATATATGACCTATTTAACTGTTTTCTTAAAGTTTCCTTGATCCTTGGTCAAAGCCCACCAAATCTCATGTCTTTTTAATCTTTTAACTAACGGGCAGGTTCTGCACCTCAACCCATTTGCCATTAATATTAACTATGTGTTTTCTACTTTCGTCATGAATTCCTTTGTGAGGCAGAGGAGGGGGTGTTAATTAGGGGAATGTATTTTATGAGCCTCTTGTCCTCGAGGGGAATACTATAATCTTCCTTTAATTAAGCAAGCTACATAGGGTGGTCCTTGTTGGCACAGCGATTGTTTTTCTGTAACTAGTCTATTGCACAGGTCGTGGCTTTGGAAGGGAGAGGGACATTAGTGGACATTGTTAACCCTGGGATAAACATTTCTTGTGGATTAGGCTTTTCTCGGGAACTTTGGTAATCTTTCCCCTGTGAGTTTCTTAAGGAATAACACTATTGTTTGTATCCTGAGAGATATTGAAACACACCTTGGGGCCTGTCTCAATTGTGTCCTTGGTCTCATTCTGGGAATTTTCCTGCATTCTCAGGGAACACGTACTTTTATTATTGATTGAGGGATGCCCTGTTCTCCCTATCATGAGGATCATAAACAAAACACTTAACATTCCCCATGGGGGCTGGGGATGTGGCTCAAGCGGTAGCAAGCTCGCCTGGCATGTGTGCGGCCCGGGTTCGATCCTCAGCACCACATACAAACAAAGATGTTGTGTCCGCCGATAACTAAAAAAATAAATATTAAAAATTCTCTCTCTCTCTCCCTCTCCTCTCTCACTCTCTTTAAAAAAAAATTAAAAAAAAAAAAACATTCCCCATGGTTTTGGTTTCCAGATGGTGTGGCCCTGCCACAGCATCCCCCACACTGTGACCCTGTCAGACAGCGGATGACAGGAACCCCTTCACCAACTCCTGATTGTGAAAAACCCCAGGAAAAAAAGAGAAATTTAATTAAAAAAAAAAAAAAAGAACTGGGAAGTCACTTCAGCAGAACCCAACATGCCTGCTCTGTACTGAACAGGTGATTGAGAGCTGCCTAGGCAGGGAAGCCCTTCTCCTCGGGTCTTGAAGAGTGGCAGCTGCACTAACTGCACTTAAGCATTATGAGCTCAGTAGGCCCAGGGATGCTCCTGAGCTGGTCAAAAGTTGGGAACCAGAAGAGCTGAAGGGGGAAGGACAGGATGGAGCAGCCAAGGACACATTAATCAAAAACCTTGTAGCTCCCTGTAGGGAGGGGCAATTGCTGGGACAAGCTATCTTAACAGCAGATTGGCTCAAGGGCAGGTTCTGGAGAAGGGTGGAGGAAGGGTTCTGAAAGAATTGACATTTCAATCCCTCAGGGAATAGTCTCCAACTGGCCAGACTCATCAAAATTGGCCTCACCCCTTTTCCCTGTCTAGACTGACTGGTTTAATTCTGGCTTCACCCCCGGCCCTGCATGCACAAAGGAGCAAGTGTCCAGCACCCTAGAGATTCCAAATGCCGAGCCTGGTGGAGCTGAATTCCCAACAATTCTATGAGGGGGTGGGGCTGTCCCAAGACCCTTGGAAGGGAAAAAAAGGGGGGGGTTCCCTAAGCTCTCCTGGGAGTCATCCTGCTTGTGCCCCATCCAGAATAAGCAGCCCCAGAAGCCCCAGCTTCACCAGGAGGTGGGGACCCGGGAGAACCTGTTTCCGGGCGCCACTCCCCAGGCCCAGAGTTGGGAGGTTAATCGGATGAAGTGAGCCACCGGGGTCCAGGAGCGCGCCCAGCAGCCCTGTGGGCGGAGACACCAGCCCAGGCAGGATGGTGCCCAGATCTGGGGTCAAGGTCCTTCCTCCATGCCAGCGCACAGCCATGGGATCCACGCAGAGGTGCGTTCAAAGGCCCAGAGGACGTGCCTAGGCCACCGCCAGGTACTCGGGACCCTGGAACTGAGCCACTCAGGCCTGGGGAGGGGAAGAGCGTGAGACCCTGGGAAGGAAGCCGAGGTGCTGGGAAATGGCGAGTCACCAAAACCCAGCCCCAGGCGCATTCTCTGCGTGGCCCAGAGAGCAGCACTGGGGTGGGGCGCAGAAGGAGGTGGGGGGCGGAGCAGGAGGGGGGCGCGGCCGAGCAGGAGGCGAGGCCTGGGTTGAGCCACGGAAACTGCGCTTGCGACTAAGGCAGGGCTGCTCCAGGGGCTGCTCCCGGGTCGTAGGGGGTGACACATCTCCCCACGCTGAGAACCTCGGGCCTCGGTACCCCTCCAAGACCCGCTCCCTGCCCCCTCATGGCCTGTGTCCCCCACACCAGGTCGGCACAGATGCGCTGCAGTGTCCCCCCACTAAGACCCCCTCTGCCCCCTCCCATTCGGAGCCAGGACCCCTCCCCAGGGCCATGTCCCACAATCTCTATAAGGCATGTCCCCTGCCAAACCCTGACACGGCTGTGACACCCCCCACATACACATTTTTTAAGACACGCAGCCTGATGCCCATGTCTCCCCAATAAATTCGTAGTCTTCCGTGTCCCGTCCTGGTCCCCACCCCCAGCCATGGTCTTTCACACACTCTAAGACAAAATCCTGTCCCTCCCCCAACACAGTCTTGACCCCATCTGAGACTCCTGTCTGGTCCCCTCCCCAGATGGCCATCTCGCCCTGTCACTCCCTGAAAAACACCTGGTCCCAACTTGGGGCTCGGCTTGAGTCCCCCCCCCCGCACCCCCTCCCTGATGCTGCTGGGGAGTCCCCAGGAACAGTCTAAGCCACTGCTGTCCCGCTCCCGGGCCTCTCTCCCCTCCCCCCAGCACTGACAGTCCCTCCAACACTAGGGCCGCCACTGGACCCCTGCGCCGCCCCTTCCCCTCCCAAGTCACTCCCCACTTCGCTCCTGGGACCAAGTGTCCACCCTGAAGCTGCTCCGAGGTGCCCAAAACTAAGGCCCGCCCCTGTCCGGCCCCCAGCATGTCCAGCCCCCCATCCTAGGGCAAGCCCCTTGCGCCACCCTACATTAAGACCTAGTCTCTCCCTGGACAGGCCCTGGTGGGCTCCTGGGCAAGCTCCCTCCCAGCCTCATCTATGCATTGTCAGCTCACACTGAGGCACGCCCCCTTGCTCCACCCCCAGCACATCCCCCTCTAGGACACGCCCCTTGCTCCGCCCCTTGCAGTCCATTGGGCACTTTAGACCACGTCCTTGCATCACCCTCCACCCTGTGTCTCCCTAGGAAGGCCCCATCCAGCTCCTGGGCTGGTCCCTCTTGCAGCCCCAGCTCAGGGGTGCCCAACACTCAGGCCCGTCCCTGGCCCACCCCCAGCACGCCACACCCCCCCCACTCTAGGACACGCTCCGCCCTACTCCTGGCCCCCAAGTCCCCCATCCCGCCCCAGCGAAGCTGTGCAGGGCCTTACGACCCTCCCCCGGTGCAGACCCTTGACTTTCCCCCATCCCCGACCCCCTCCCCCACAGCTGGGTACCCCTCCCAGCGCTAGGACAGGCCAGTCCCGCTCTGAGTCCTCCAGTCCGCCGCATCCAGGATCCTCCAGCAGTGGGACCTGCCTCCAGTCCCCCACCCCCAGGGCGCACAAGATCTATGGCAGCCCCCGCCCCTTTCCTCCGGCTACCCTCCCCCCACACACACACACACTGTGACGTCACAGTGACTCCGCCCACCTGCTCTCCCCAGTTGCCCCACCCCCAGCGCGTCCGGGACAGCTGAGTCCCTCTCCGTCCTGGGGCGGGTGGAGCCCAGGACCCTTCAGTGACACTCCTAGTAGCCGCTGGGACGGTGGGGCGCCTGGCCCCTGTTAGGGCGCTTAGGGACTCTCTTTTCTGCTGGCTGCACTGCGTCTCTGGGTTGCTTTGAATCCCCCATCTGTGGTTTAAAATCCTAGTGTCCCTGAGGGTCTGGTCCTCCGAGTGCCCTGTCTGCCACTTTGCACAGCCTTGGAGTTCTGCGCACTGTGGGCCAAAGCGCCTGCCAACCATCAGCGCCTCCTGACCGCCCACCCCCCAGGACCCCAAATGGCAGGCCCCAGGCTCTGGACCCCACATTCGCCTGCGGTTTACTGAGAGTTGAGCTCAAATGACCTTAACCCAGAGGACCCATTTAGTGACAAAACAAACTCAGAGAGACCATGACTTGCACAACAAGAAAGGGTGTTTCCAGCATCACTCAGGGGGTGTTGATAGCGACAAAAGGGCACCACAAATGCACTCAGAAATCTCCCAGGATACAGTTGCCTGATGTCCAAAAATAAACGGGGAGAAAAAACAGAAAGTGAAAAACTTGTAAGTCAGGCATTTGTCACAGCACATTGTTACAACTGTTTGGTTATGATTTGCCGCTGTTAATCCTTTGCTGTGCCTAGATTATAAATTATACGTTATGACGTCCATCTATATATACTGGAAAGTATAGTCTGTATAGGGTTAGGTACTAGCTGAATTTTCAACATCCTCTGAGATTTTTGGAATGTGTCCCCAGAGGATAAAGAGGGGACCTCTGCTGTTTTCATGGGGTTAAATTGGAGGGAACTTTCTTATTAGGAGGGCTCAGTTTCTGATTGCTTGCTGAGAATCTCCACCTTAGGTGCAGGGGGGAAATGGACCTCTCTCAGCGTTGGTCCTGATTGGCCATTAGCAGTAGGGACTCCACCCTGGTTTTCTTTGGGCTGTTGGATTCCGTGCAAAACCAGAGGCTTCCCACAACTGGATAATTCTCTTGGGGCTCAGTTGGCTTCATAGCAGTTCGGTTCAAGCCCTCACCAGACCCCTGACACCTACAAATGCATGGTGTATACTTTGCATGCAAAATCCTGTACATTTATTTCCTCTGCAGGGACTCCACACTGCTTCTCCTCCTTGAATGTTGGCTTCTGCAGACCTGTGAGCAGAAATCACCGACCACCTCCAAGCCAAACATCCTGCTGATCTTGGCAGATGATCTGGGCATCTGGGATGTTGGTTGCTATGGGAACCTTACACTGAGGCAGAGTGTGGTTTGGGTGGTGGGGTGGTGCTTTGTGTGCAGTTTCGTGGAATAATTCACTTAAAATCGACCAGTGCAAATGAAATTTCTTAGTGCTGCAGAACTCAGCACCAAAAATGATTATTTTCCAACAGTAAAAATAGGGTCTTAACCCTCTCAAACAACTTGAGGCCCTGCTGGGTTTGTAAGGGTTTTCCTGGGGCTGCTGTAATAAATAACCCCAAACACAGAGACTTAAATGTAATCCAGAAACCACCACCCCTCCCCCAGGCCTGGAGGGCAGAGGCTGAGACCAGAGTCCCAGGCTGAGCCCCCCCCCCCCCCCCCCCCCCCCCCCCCCGCCATGGGCTCCAGGGAGGCTCCTCCTGCCTCTCTAGCTCCTGGGACTCCAGGTGGCCCCTGGCAGAACAATATAGTGGCCCCTCAAAAGCTTAAGATTGAATCACAATATGACCCAGCAATGCCACAACTGGGTTCAGACCCAAAGGATTTGAAAGCAGTGATTCCAAAAGATACTGGCATATCCTGTGTTCACAGATACCCTGATCCCCAGTAGGACTGGAGACTAGGGCAAAAAAGCATGTCTTAGTGGGGTGTGGGGGAGCCAGGGCCGACATGGGGGCCAAGGAGAAGGTCTTAATGGGGGTCTTTGGAGGCCAGAGGATCTTAGAGCGTGTGGGGTATTTTCTTATTTTGGCTAAACTGGGTAGAGGATGACACACAGGCTTGTAAAATTGTACTCTGTTCTGAGTCCTTTATTCTCAGTGTTAGCAATTCACTAGAATTTTACCCCAAATCCATCAGCCTGAATCTTATGTATCCATTTATGAACAAGCCATTCCTCCACCCACCCATCTGTCCATGTTTTCATCCAGGCATCATTCATTTGTCTATCTGCCCATCCACCTATGGTGGATGGATATATGGATGGGTGGGTGGACAGATGGATGGATAGATGGGTGGATGGTGGGTGGGTGGAAGGATAGATGGGTAGATGGATAGATGATTGCCTGGATGGATGGATGGATGGATGGATAGATGGGTGGATAGGTGGACAGGCACGT